>NC_081409.1:836183734-836483734 GCF_030272615.1 Cryptomeria japonica | reverse complement strand
CAATATAACCTCCATTTGGCATGAAAGATGTTGATGATTGCATGAAAATAGGATAGAAGCAAAAACGCCTTTCCTCCCTAGAAAATCTCCACAAAAAATTGCTTTGAAATCTTCAACAAATCGATTTTTCATGCAAATTGGGTTTTGGGAGACACATGACAAGTTCGATTTGCCCAAAATGAAGCAAATCGGGTTTTAGAGAGAAAATAACAAGTTTTATTTTCACTTTTTCCATTTACATGCCAAAATCGGGTTTTTTAAGACAAATAGCAAGTTTAATTTTTCACTTTTTCACTTATCAAGCCAAAATCGGGTTTTTTTGGACAAATGACAAGTTTAAAATTGTCAAAAATGCATTTGCAAGGCAAAATCGGGTTTTTTGGAGCAAACTGCAAGTTTAAAAATACTTGTAAAAGGGAAATAAAATCCCTACAACAAGTTAAAAACACTTGCACATATGTAATGGGGATTTAAAATCCCTATTACATGCAAAAACCATTAAAGTAGGGGTTTTTTGACCAAACTGAAAGTTTACTTGCAGTTGAGCCAAAAAATCCCTATTCTAACTAAAAATGACCAAAAAACAATAAAAAAGATAAAAACATCAAAGGGGAAACTTAAAATAAATTACAAGTGACATTTTTAAAATAAAGTGCACATGTAATTGATCAAAAATTCCCCTACAAAGACCATAACAATGAATATCATTAAAACTTGCAGTTTGAAGAAAATTCTCCACCTGCAGTCTGGGTTTTAAAACCCGAAATTGAAGGAAAGGCATAGCAAACGAACCCAGAATTGGACGAAATTCGAAACGTAGTTCGAGAATGGTCTAAGGATTAAGCCAGTCCAAGGATCAGTCGAAATTCTGCCTCGGGAAGCATGCCATAGAGTAAAATTTTTCATTTTTTAATAAAAATTTCACCATAGTGGTCCTTCATTTTTGGAAACAAAAATGAGGACAACAACTGGCTCTGACTGGAGAATTCTTTCATTTATCCTTCAAGATTATGAGAGAAAAGAATCCAGAACTCTAAGTGCCTTCCTCTTATCCATTGGGTCATAGAGTCAAACAAAGCAAAAACAAACAAACAAAAGGCGGAAAACAAACAAGAGAAAGACATTACTGACAAGAAGTTACCTCGAATCTTCATTCAAAGTAATGCTTCAAATGCTGACCATTATACGGCAGAGCAAATTGTGTTCCATCATGATAAGCCAAGATAAAACTATCTTCTCCAGCAATACGGTGAATAGTGAAGGGTCCTCGCCAAAGAGAATCAAATTTGCATGTAAACCTCTCGGTTCCCTTCGCTTATCCCAAAGCAAAACACGATCACCAACTTGGAATCCTTTTTGCTTTGCTTTCTTATCAAAAAGGATTTTGACTTGTTGCTGATGCTGAGCAATTCGGTCTACCACTCGTGTTCTTTGTTCTTCCAGTTGAGAAAGATACATGATCCTTTTGTCTAAAGCATTTTCATAAGTTTGATCCTCAACTGCTTTAGACAACTTGAGAGCAGGAAGTTCCAAAGTGATGGGTATTTCTGCATTGATCCCATAAAGGAGCTGAAATGGAGACATACCAATAGCCCTTTTGGGTGTAATCCTGTCCGCCCATAAAGCATCAAAAAGAGCCTTATGCCAGGACCTTTGATTTTCCTCCACAAGCTTGCGAATAATAGTAATCAAATTCTTGTTACTAGATTCCGCCTGACCATTACCTTGAGGATAATAATCAGATGAATGAGTTAACAAGATATTATACTCAAAGCAAAATTGTGAAATTTCTGAGGAAGAGAAAGTGGCTGCATTATTAGTCACAATTTTGAATGGAACACCAAACCTGGAAATAATATTCTCCTTGAGGAATCTGCATACTACCTCAGAAGTAGCGTTCTTTACTGGTATGGCTTCCACCCACTTGGTGAAATAATCAGTAGCTGTAAGGACATAGGAATGACCTGCACTTGAGGAGGGATTGATCACACCAATGAAATCAATGCCCCATTGCCGGAAAGGTTCTTCAACAATAACCGGCTTCAATGGTAAGGCTGCAAGCTTTGGTTTGCCTACAAACTGCTGACAATGTACACACTTACGTACCCACCGGAAAGCATCTTGAAAGAGTGTAGGCCAATAATATTTTGCTCTCAAAATTTTATGAGCAGTCACTGGCGCAGAAAAATGTCCTCCACAAGCCTTGTCATGGAAAGATTCCAGCAATTTAGTTTGTTGCGCTTTGTCAACACAACGGAGGAAAGTACCGTCAATGGCTTTTTTGTACAAACCAGTATCCCATAATACAAAGTTTGCAGCTTTCAACTTGATACTTCTTTTTTCCTTGAATGTCAAATGTTGTGGACATTCGCCATAGGTCAAGAAAAATGCTATATTAGAGTACCATTCATCAGTAGTACTAACAAACAACACTTTGGGAAGATCTTCCGAATCATCCAATTCTCGCTCCTCCGGAATACCTTCCGCCATTAGTTGACAGAGTCCTCTTCCTCGAACAAGCTTTGTAGGCTTGATCTCCAAGTCATACTCTTGGATTTTTGCAATCCAATTTCCTCTCTTTGTGCCAAACTCCTGTTGTGTTAAAATAGATTTTACTGATGTATCAAGAACTAACACAATGGTATGAGAATTTAAGATGTAAAAATGGAAGTTCGTAACTGCTTTAACCACCGCATAGGCATTCTTCTCAATAGAGGAATACTTGAGTTCATGAGACTTCAAAGGACAACTCATGAAAGCGATAGGAGATTCAATTCCTTCTGAATTTTTTTGCATCAGAATAGCTGACAGAGTATGCTCGGAAGCATAGCTATACATAATGAACTCCTTAGTGTAATTGGGACAAACCAACACGGGTGCATGAGCAATCGCATCTTTGATTTCATTGAATGCTGCTCTTCCTTCAGAATTCCAATGGAAAGAAGACTTTCCTTTCATCATGTCCACAATATGACGAGTCTTCTCCGCAAAGTCAGGAATGAATCTTCGCAGAAAATTAACCTTACGAAAAAAGGAATGAACAGCAATCTTGTTGGATGGCAAAGGGAGATTCTAAATAGATTTAACCCTCTCAGGATCAACTTTTATACCCTCCTTGGAAACAATGTGACCAAGAAGTTTTCCCTCCGTCACCCCAAAAACTGACTTCTTGGGATTAAGAGAGATGCCATGCTTGCGACATCTTTCAAGTACATCTTGTAGATGAAAAAGATGATTGTCACGATCTTTAGAAAAAACAGTAAGATCATCAAGATATACTACAATATACCTTCCCACAATACCACGGAAAGCCAAGTCCATAGCTCGCTGGAAAGTAGCTCCTGCATTGATCAAACCGAAAGGCATTCTGCGGTATGCAAATGTACCCCATGGAGTGGTGAATGCAGTCTTATGTTGATCAGGTTCACTAACCTCAATGTGATTGTATCTCGAAAATCCATCTAGCATAGATAACATCTCGGAGCCTGTCGCCGTTTGCAAGACTTGATCCATGATTGGCAATGGATAATTGTCCTTAAGTGATAGCTGATTAAGGTTTCTAAAATCCACACAGATACGTATTTCTCCATTCTTCTTACGCACCGGTACTATATTCGCCAACCATGTTGAATGATGGATGGGAAAGATAATCCGAGCATCAAGCATGTTTTGAACTTCAGAAAGAATGGTACCTGAAATCTTCAGATTATACTGACGTTGCTTCTGTCTGAAAGGTTCCGCGCCAAGCTTGAGAGGAATGTCATGTTGCACTTCCTTGGGTTGGAAGGACTTTAGATCATCATATGAGTACGCCAAGACATCATGGTATTGGCGCAAAAGCTGAATAAACTGATCTCTCTCATCTGAAGTGCAGTTATTGCCAATATTGACAAACTTTGGATCTCCGTCAGATCCAATATCATATTTCTCATATCCCATAGGAGAATCAGTACTTTCTTGTTGTCGTCTCTTGATATAACGATCATGTCGATCGAAAAGTTTTTCAAGAGAAACCAACCCCTTGGGAATTTTATTTCCTTTCAGCTGAAGGATATTTTCATCTGATTCAGATGATGTATTAGACACCGAATCTGATGACAAAGAAGAAGGAGAATTACTTCCTTCAAAATACAGGTTGTTGAAACCATCCTCAGCTTGCAAGAAATTATTGATCTGCTTATCATCATTGAAGATCTGCCAATGATCCCAATTATCAGGCACACTAGGTCTGCAGATTATCTCAATGATATATTTATCTTGACCAAAGTCAAGATGAGGAATTAATGAAGTAGCTGAAACAGCAAGAGAATCAACTCTATCATTGTATTCACGAGGAACAACTGAGATATTGAAAGAATCGAAATCTTCAATATTCTCCCATACCAAATTGCGGTAATGCTTGAGTCTGTCATTCTTAGTTTGATATATGTTTCTCACTTGACAAACAATTAATTCTGCATCGCCTTGGGCATGAAGGTTTCTGATTCCTCTTTTCAATGCAACACTCATCCCTAACAAAAGCGACTCATATTCAGCCGTATTGTTGGTATTAGCAAATATCAACTTGAAAGAGTAAGGGAAGATCTCTCCCTTGGGAGATATAAGAACTACACCAGCTTCGGATCCATTCGTAGCGCAGCTGCCATCAAATTCAAGAGTCCATACATCATTTGAACTGTTGTTTTCATTGGAATGATTAGAGCCGCCTTCATCCGAGATGAGCGCATTATGAAAAGAAAAGTTGTCATCTTCTTCCATAGGAGAGGATGAACTCTCCTCTTGAATAGATGAAGAATGAAGCTCTTCTTGTCGAGGAGGTGATGGAATACTTTCATCAGCAAATGAAGATGTGACTTCTTCAACCATAACATATGAACTGGATGACCCATCTTTTGATGCTTGGTCTTGATCAGCATCAACAAACTTTCCATTTGCTGAAAGTAATGAAATATCAGAGCTGCTAGAAAGGATAATCTTCAGCAAATTCTGAAATTTCATCTATATGGAGGTAATAATTCCCAAAACCCGAAGATTCAAAAAGAATCTGAGCATGAGGGTCATTGGACTTGACAACCGTGTACTTGGTTTCTCTTTCAGGAATCAACTTCTGCACAACGCCTTTGACAGGTATTCTTGCTTCTGTCATATCCATGTTGAGTTCACCTCCAACATCTTTACAAAAATTACGGCCAAGTAACATTCCGTATGATGCAGGAACGTCAGCCACCAAGACAGTCATCTTTATTTTATTATTCGGAAAAGCAGCAAATGCAAATTGCGCGTCCTTGAAGTGCCCCCACTGGTTGCATGCTCTGCATTGTACCATCGGTCGACCGTTGGAGTCGTATTGGATCCGGCTCCTTGTATTGTTATCGTTGTTTCGTCCTCCCCATCAGTTATCTCGGTAGCCTCTCGATGTTGCATTATTGTTCCCCTGGGAGCTGCCGGTACCACCCGATGTAGTTGGTTGTTCCTGCGTAAGCAATACTTGTTGGTTCCGTGTTTTCATGTTGTAGGGGCATTCCCTGGTGGGATGCCCCATCAACTGGCATATATCACAATAGGCCTTCTTTTAGCAAGAGCCTTTCGTGTGGCCGTCCGTCTTACATTCTGTGCACCAAAGCTCCCCTTCGTCGGTCTTGCTCAGACCTCCCTTCATAACCTTCAGCTCTTTCATCATCCTCAGCATGTCCTTCTGCAGGGCTTGCACCTTTTTGTCGGACTCGCCATCGTTGCTGCTTCCCTCAGAAGAGTCATCATCCTCGGACGAGCTATCCTTCTTCTTTTTCTTCTTGGATGTCTTGGTCTCGCTCTCGAGATCGATCGCTCTATTATATGCATCTTCGTACGAGGTTGGTGGAACAATTTTCATCTTCTTCCGAATGGAGTGTTTCAGTCCCTCCACGAACCATCTCTTTTTCAACCCATCCGCTAGTTGACTCTCCATTTTCCGCAACAGTTCCTTGAGCCGCCGACTATAGGCTCGAATCGTCTCATTCTTGTTCTGCTTTGTGCCATAGATTTCGGCGACTATTTCATTGTTGTCTCTAAGGAGGCGAAACTCTATCCCAAACTCCTTCAGGTCGGGCCATGTGCCGACTTTGGCCTTACCCATATCTGAGTACCAGTCGATGGCCACTCCCCTTAAGGTTGCTGGAAATTGTGTTACCCATTCGTCCTGGTCGATAACACCGTTCGCTGACCATATGGTTTCGCAAGTGTGGCAATGGCGGACGGGATCTTCCTTCTCGTCGCCGTTGAACTTCGGTAGCTTCTACTTACTTGCCATCCCACCGCTGGGTCTCGCTCCTCTGGTGCCTTGTGTGCTTGTACCTGGTGATCCTCCGCCTCCGCCTCCTGCACTTGACCCTCCACTCGTGGGTCCTCCGGAGAAGGTTGTTGACCCCAAACCGAACTAATTGCCTCCCGTACGGTACCCTTGTGCTCCCTCAGCACTGTCGGCCGTACCGTCACCTTCGATCGTCTCCCTCTGGTTGTCCTCCGAAATGGATAAGTTCTTTAGTAGGTCTTTGGTAGCATCGATCAGGTTTAGACTTCGCCTTGTTTGTTCCACCAACTCTTCGCGACTTCTTACCCTACGGTGGTATTCTGACGAACTGTAGAGTTCTCCTTCGGCACCCTCCGTGACTCCTAGGTTCCCTTCGGGCAACCCTACAACAGTGTAGAGAGTGTAATTCTCTCCATCTATCTGTGCCTCCGCAACCTCCGTGACACCTCCTGGGTTCCCTTCGATCAACCCCTCGGTCGGTCGTCCCTCGGCAAGCTGCCTTAGCCTATGCCTTTGTTCTATTTGTTGTCTGAGATTCAACGCTCTTTGTGCCACTTCCCATTTGTCACTTTGTATCTTTTTATTTTTGTTCTTATTTAGTATATTTGGCATACATCACTTCCGTACATAGCAAGCACACACCATGTACACAAAAAAAAACTTTATTTTTTATTTTTTTTATTTTGCCTTTTAGCCACGATTTATATCAACAGTGTGTCGAGATTATTACAAGGTTCAATTTCCCCTTCGCCTCTTGCCATTGCGCGGCGTCGGCCTCTGGGTTAATCTCACCGATGGGAAAGCCCATCATGTCCGTATGCCATCCGCTCCTTCCTTTCCCGAGTATGTCTAGGCAGCGGCGCCAAATGTTTGCCACATACAGGTAAACGATTAAATGCAAAAAGTAAATGCACAGAACATAATGGAAATATATTAAATAACCAGTCTTTGTATTAATTCAACAGTCCATGTACATCAAGTGCTTATAACATTAAACCTAGATACGACTATCATGATGATACTAAGAAGGAACGGTATGCAATATATAATACCCGAAGGGGTGCGACCAACCATCGCGTCCAACTGCCCTTCGAGACGACTGACTAACTGACTGCCGTAACTCATTATTACCGATGACAACATAAACATAATATGACAACATAACTGAAATGTTCCCAGTTGGGGATTGGATTATTTGGTGTCCAAGTCCTGCAAACAAACGTTAGTATACAAACAATATGAAAGGTAATTAAACATATATATATATTTATGCAATTATACAAGAAAGAATGTGATACGTTATTCTACATATTTAACAAATAATGTTAAACTAATTTATTGTTATCTATAAAAAGGATACAATACTTAGTTGGACCTTACATAGATTGACCCAACCCTCTATTGAGAAACACTTCTCAGTTAGGAGCAATCCAAGATGTCGTCCTCCTAAGGTCTCTATTTGGGATCTCTATTAATGAGTGAAATCATTAATGCTCTCAAAGCTTGGCAAAGATCCCACCCCTGCTCAAGCCTCTCTAGCTCTAACATATGCATATGGTTAATCTCTACAATATATATATTGTCTCTAAGGGTTTCGTTATGAATCCCCCTCTGGATCACGCTCGTTATATTTGTCGGGTATACCAAACCCAATATAACACTAACTTTTGATCCCTCATATTGAATTTATCTTAAAATTAGGACTATAATCTCGCACTAGCCATTATTATAATAGTGCTAAGGGTTTTGTAAAAATTAATATTAAAAATGTAGTAATAGATGTATTTAAATTGTTTTAACTTATCTATATATATATATATATGTGTGTGTAAGACCAATGCATTAAAATTAAAAACATCTCAAAATATAATAATTTATTAATATTAAATTACCTGTGGATCCCGTAGACTGCGTATACCCTCTGCTCTGAGCGTCCGCATTGGGGTCTCTTTCTCTGCGGTTTATCGTGTAGGGCAATGCATGGCGATGGTGATCCTCTTCCTATTTGCCTGTGCGCGGGGTTACACAGGCATACAAACCCGACGGCGGCCGCGTTGTTGATCTCTGTGTTCGTGCCTCTCTATACTCCTCCGCCCTTTTTCCTTCGCTTACTTTCTTTTCTTCCCCCCGTGTTTTTCAGATGAACCATATATATGCTTCGTGGGGTGCTTCAGCATCGGCCATGACTCCTGGGTGTGTCACTTGGTTTCACGCGCATGTCCCTTCTATACGCCTTTCGATTTTTTATTAATGTTTTATTTACTATTCGCTACTTTTTATTATTATTATTATTATTTTTCCCTATTTAACTTAATTTACATGTTAGTATTTAATTTTCTCTATTTATTCATTAGTTACTCTTATTTTAAGAGAAACTTTGATTAATCATTTATTATTATTATTATTTTTTTTTTTCCATGATTTATAACAATTATTATTTTATCATTTATTGGTACAAATAACGATTTATGATCAATGCTTTATTATTTATTTACTTTATCATTTATCACTTATTATTATTTATAAATAACAATTTTATAATTAATGATTTACTATTTTTAATTGGTCAATGATCCATGTGTTTTGACAATTTAAGTACCAGGGTCTATATATTCATTAATCGGGGGTTATTGCAATAACATAATGATTATTCCCGGCAACACACAGTTCCCAACACCTAGGCTATTCAGGCTATTCCATCAACTTTCTAGCTTAGAGAAATCGCTTTCTGGTCTTGTACACCAATTTTGGTTAGTTTCCCAGTTTTGGCTGGCAAACACCGGAATTCTTCATTTAAAATAAGCCAAGGACCTGCGGGTATGCAATTAGCAGTAGAATTTATTGTAGCAGTTATCTTATTCATAATATAGTTGCAGTTGCTCTCAATTCTTTGCCAGTTCAGTTTTATGTGCATTTCTTGCCTGGCAAAAGTGTTATTTTTTTGTTTTAATTTTCTAAAACCCTTGAAAAACACCAAAACGAACCAGCAATAGTTTGTCAGAGAAGTTAGAACCAGCAGGGTTCTTACAGTCCACTATGGATTCTTTGGACTAGTTACAGTGGCTTGGTGTTGTGGATCACCTTGATGCTAGTGCAACGAGACAATGGGGACGAAGAATACAAGAATAAATGTCTTTGTTGGGAGGGGATGAAAGCATAGGATCTTCCATCACTATTGATTTGTAATTGACATGGATATTAGATGATATGATTTGTCAACATCAATCCTTTTCCATTGATACTCAAAAGCGCTACTACAAATATGAACTATATGAATCCTTTTCCATTTCATAAACTGTTTCTCTGAGACAGATGAAAAGCATGAACTCAGTCCGTCCTTGGTGTACTTCATTTTAACTATTCATGTTAAAGTAGATTTCCTTATGTTGTTCTATATTGAACCCTAAAGGTCTAGGCACTTTTATTAGTTCATGGAATAACTGGCATATGGGCACCATACAGGACTACATCTCCATTCCTTTTTGTAAATTTTCTCTGAGACTAGTGTAAAGCAGGAATTCAGTCTATTTTGGGTGTAATGCAGTTTGATGCAGTTTAACTATCCATGTAAGAGTAGTTTTCCTTATGTTGTTCTATATTGGAGCCTTGCATGTCTAGGCACTTTTACTTACAGCAGTCTTCCTTAAGTGCTTAAATATCCTCTTGGTTTGTATCACTTCTGTGAATTGGTCTTATGACAATAAACTTTTCATAGCGGCTAGTGAGGATGATGGCTACATGATAAGTAAAGCAAGATTGACTTAACCATGTGGGATGACAGAAGTCAAGCATAGGATGGACTTCCCTTCTATATGTTCTGGAGATTTTGATAAGAATATTTGTATAAATAATTACCCCACTGATTATGTTATTTCTATAATGGAAAATTATTAGATAGTAATAGGTTTTTGTACAAGTGTAACCAGTGTACAATTTTCAAAAATTACGTTTTGGCTGGTATGTTTTGATCATAGTCAGCAGATCTGATTCAATCTGGTCCGGCCTGGCTAGTTTTGACTGGCTGGATTTGTTGGAATCAGTTTGAATTTTTCAATTACCAAATAAATTTTACTATTCTCTTAAATTCCAGATTTCTGAATTTTTTTTTACCTTGCAACATGGTTGTGATGGCTTTGAATAGGTTTTAGACAGTCTTTGCGGTTCATTGAATTGAAAGCTAGAACTGTTGGAAAAAACTATGTATTGTAATTTGTTTATATGTTTTCCAGAAACTGTTCCCTTCAACTTTTTAGACAGTTCAGTCTTCTTCGCAATTTAGTTTCTTTTTACATTAAGTTGACTATAGATTTTGAGGGTGCCAGACTTTCATTGGATGCAGAAGTTGTTGAACTATCCCGTCTTCAATGATATTGTACAGTATTTCATGTTGGTCTGTCTGTCTTATTGCTGAATAAAACAAAAAAATCAATTGAGTTAGCTTTTGCAAATAATTAATTATGTTTAGGATTTACTCAGGATTTTATAGGTTATAAGTTAATTACTGTTCCTAATACACTAGAATTTATGAGCTGAGGCTTGAATTTTTTTCTTTGCAGGAAAAGAGATTGAGTTCATTACTGTTGGTGGTCGCGTATGCCTCTGTCATATGTGTTATTCATGTTCTATGTGCTTTTTCTGGCATTGCTTAGTTTCTCAGGATATTGATTGATCTTCTCAATTCCTGATTGAATGCAATACTTACTCTTAGTTTGTCTTCTTGGCAGACATCAGCCTATGTTCCAGACTTGCAAAAGGTTGATGGACCAGCACCTGGAAACCAACCTGACAAAAAAGGAGGAAATAGATCAAGGAAGAAGAGCGATGTCATTAAAAGTGAAAATCTGCAAAGTGCGCAGGAAATATCAGATGATAATGAAGGAGAAGATGAAAAAGGTCAGGGAAAGAGAGAAGGAAAACCATCTAAGACTTCAAAGGCAGGAACAGCAAGATCAAGTGGTTCTGGCATGGGAGGAAAGTCAAAGAGAAAGGCTACAACCCTAAAAGAAAATCCAGAAAGCAAGCAGGAATCAGAAAAGGAAGAAAAGCTGAATCATATCATGAAGAATATAGGAAAAGGTCAAGACTCTGCTAAGACAGAGATGATAGAAACAGCTTCTTCTGGAAAGAAAAGGAAAAATAAGAGAACAATTGCTGCTGAGGTAGAAAAGCTGAAGAAAAACAAGGCAACTAAAAATGTTAATGAATTTGATATGCCAGATCAGACCAACAATCCAGATGCCTCTGCAAAAGAATCATCAGAAAATACCAGTCAAGCACAAAAGAGAAAGCGAGGTCCCAAATCAAAGTAGGATTGTATTCTCGTCTTGAAGATATATTGTCTAGTTTTGGCTAAAGTTGCAGCTTACAGTACCAAATATGAAACAGAGTCACAGGCTTGAGCTGCACTGGTGACTCTTCAATAACTACAACATCCAACTTACGAATTTAAAAAAAAAATTACTTATCAACTTGCAACTTGCACTGGTTAGTATAAATTCCATTTTTGTACCAACCAGGGATGTCCTATGAGCGCGTAAACACATTTTCAGTTTTGCATGGTCTTCACGCCTCTTGTTGATATTAGCATTATTGTGTTAACAAACTCGCTTGATGCTTCCTTATAGTACAAATTGAGCATAATCTGATTTTCCTAGAACGTAATATGCTGTATGAACATGCTGGTTACTAGTTTGAATTTAAACTATACTTGTATTTTATGGTTGGCTGAAGTAGCGTAGTTTCTTTTGAAAGTGTATCATATTCCTTGGACTATAGTATAACTACAAACTATAAAGCTTGGGTTTCCTACACAAGAAAATGCAAATAAATATGGATTATAAGATTAAATGATTAGTTCAGATTGCATGGTCCAAAAAACAATATTAAGCATATGATGTTGAGAGATTCAGATTTACACATAATGATTATCCCAAAATATGGATCTAACCTGACAAATTTACCAATCATAACTTGCTTGCGTCATGTCTACATGCATATGAATTATTTTCCTATCCTAAGTGTTGTGCTAACATCTATACATTACTTTCAAGAGGCTTGGACCCTATCAATATTTAATGACATCAAATTTTAGTAAGTTTTAAGGGGTGCACCTAGTTGGCTTCATGCTTGGATATTGATGTTGGCGTTGACTTTGCTTGCTTAGTTGTCACTCATTCATTTTTTTGCTTATTTTATGCATTTTTCTACCTACCTAAATTTATTATAGTTCTAACCATTTATAATTTTTGAATAGCTATCCCTTATATGCATAATCGTTGCCTTACCCGCTGCTCCTCTGAATGTTACATTCGAAGTTGCATTGGTTTTTGAATTTTATAGTAATGAGGATGTTAGTAGACATTTTCCTGATTTGATTGTTGACTTTGATGTAGTATGAGTGTAGATGGAAATTCAAGATTTTCTTGACTCTAATCCTAAGAGTGCTTTCGTGATTAAACATACAAGTATACACCCAATTCTTGTGAATGCTTCCCTTGTCTTTGCTCATTAGAAACTGTAATAACTTGTTCACTTTTGTAAATCACCTCTGTAGTACATGTATTCTACATCTGTAATTAATTATTTAAAAAACATAATTGATGCTAATTATTTTTCCTCATTTAAGACTTTTATTGATTCAAGCAAATATTAACCATATTATTTTAACATTCTAGTGGTATTGGACCTGTCAGTGGGACCATACTCCCATGCCAATCACTCTGGAGTTCTTGTACCACCGTAAAAAGCCTTACACATAAGAATTACAAACAAGGTACACCAATTTTGCTCCTTTTTTCAATAGACGAGGATTTCAACCATGATTACGTATAGATAGAAGTCTTGCTTAACACATTGCATTTTTGTAATGCCCCCTTCTTAGCCAGAATCAACATATCAAGATCAGTCTATTTAACAAAATCCTCGTAGACTGATAAGGACATGTAGACGACATTGGACTAGCGATTTTCTCCTATTTTAGAGGGCACTTTAGAGTAAACATGGGTGGAATTAGTCGATAGTATTGTTATCTCCAAGTTGCCAGTCTAAAACTGCATTAAACCCTAGAATATCTCCTTCAAAGGCATACATGAGTCTAGAGAGAGAGTGAGGTGCTTCCTTGCCTGGGATCCACGAGGAGAGAGAAAAAAAAAAAATTAAAAGAGATAATAAATTTGATGCATATTACTTTGTAATCTCTCCTTGGGTCACCTAAAACATATTTATAATATTTTCACCTTTCCTATGTACCTATTCCTAGTGAGAGAGTGAATGGGGAAGAGAGATAAAAGGTTAGTATAAGTGAAGAAAGCATATAACATAAAGTGTACGTCCTAAGTGGGAGAATTGTCATGGGGATAAAGTAATTGTTATTTAATTCATTAAATTTGATTGAGGTGTTAGGGTTTCGACCCTAATTAGGGCAACTTGATTGAGAACTTTGGAGACGGAAACCTCCATTGTTTGCACATCTACAGCTGTGAGAGACCAGCCAAGGGTGTGAGGAGAAGCTTCATATTTAGAAGTTTCCTTTGGGCATCAAAGTTGGATAAGTTGTAGCAATTTTGAAGTCAGGGTAGAGGGAGCTCAAGAAATATAGTTTTCAGCACCATAGTTGTTGTGTTTCTTAGTCACCAGCAACACTTTGTCTAAATGTTGAATACCATACAACAATTTATAGTGGTATTTGGAACAGCAGTTTGAAGTTATTTGTGGATTGGCTGAGTGAGGTGCTTGTGTGCCTAGCCAACCCACTCTTCTCCTTGTGCAAGGTCAATACTAATACACACTTCTTTCTCATCAGTTCCTTATTGTCACACAATCATCCCAATACAACAAACAAGTTTTGAAAGGTTGCAACAGTCTAAATGTTATTTAAAGACATAAAAGTCCATCAACAAGCCGTCCCATCCAAGGATTTGGAGCTCACAACAAACCCCATCTCAAGGGTAAAGTACAGTTTATATATTCCATCCTTATTGCTTTCAGCAGACCATCGTATGTTAGCGATTTGAAGAGGAAAAGGTTATATTTATGATCTTTGAGACTCTTTTTTTTGAGTAAGCACCTCATTTTTTGAGTGTGCACCTTGGTTGTGTGCTACCTTTCAAGTTTACTTTATCTACATCAAGCAACTGGGTATGTAGTTAGTGTTTTTAAGACTTCATTGGCTTTGTAATAGCACTCATATCAAAGTGTTTAATGTACTCATCTTCAATAGAAATATGATACAAAGACAAGCTTGAATGTAATTTTCAATTTAGTTTTTAGTTTGCTTCATTATTGTAAAAGAAAGTATTTATCACTCTATCAAAAACTTCAAAACAAATCATAGAAAACGCATCTTCTGCAACTTCTTTCTAGCTCTAAAAGGCCACCAAATAACAGAAGAACATAGTTTAATAAGTTAAAACTCACAAGCAGGTTACTTAGTTTCAAATTCCAGTGTTCCATTAGGGTTGGGACATTACAATTTTAAATTTCAAATTTTAATTGTTAAGTCGCTACTTTTCATGGTTCTTCAGGAGGATGGTAGAGGTGAGTGGATCCTTAACAAGGTCTCTCTACAAGATGTATGTGAAGAGGGCAAGTGCAGTGTCACTGACAACCATCCAAGCTTCATATGTAGGCACTTGTGAAAACATACAATAGTTGCAACAAATTGCGCTTTCGGTCCCAAGAGCAAAACATTGCACTTTTCTTTTGATATCCAAAATTCACATAGAAGTTATCAATCCTCATGATTGATGTCAATTTCTTTATCTTTATTTGATATGTCTACTCAAGTTGGATGTCCAAGCATCATAAAGTGTGCAAAGTGAATTGGAGCATGTATATTTTATCAAACTAGTTCAATCTTGTTGAATACTAACTATGGTACATGTTATCATGGTGACTGTTTTGTGCATGTGCATGTGCCTGTGCCTATTTTGTGTGTTTTAACCATGAAGTTTTGGCTTTCAATTTTTATGGATCATTTCATTAGCCTATTTTTTATCTATAACAAATTTGTAATTAACTCAAAAAGTCTAGGATTAAATGAGAATAAATTTTACAAATAACTTATAAAAATCCTCTTAAGGAATGACATTTCTAGAAACATATTGGGATCCATTAGGGAAGTAATTATACAAATCCTCTTAAGGAATGACATTTCTAGAAACATATTGGGATCCATCAGGGAAGCAAATTTATTATCATATTTGTGGACTTGAGATAAATATAAACAGCCCATTTAATTTCCAAAATAATAATTTAGTTCATGTCTTTTTTATGCATAACACCCGTAGTCTACATATGAAGGTCTAAGGGTTTTGGCTTTCAATTTTTATGAACCATTTTGGTTTAAAGTTCCCTAAAGGCACTCCAATACTTTTGTAAAGACAAGTACATGCATTTCAATCTCTATGGAATGAATCAACACCTAATGTGGTCTATTTTTTTTAGCCCGTTTGGTAAATGCCTTTCGGGTTAGCCTTTGTCAAAATTAACCCAACTAGACTATGCAATTAAATAAGAATAATTTGAGAAATGCCTTCAAAAATAATTGCATAGACTCTAATGCGGGGGCATCGACTCTTCCTTTTGTGTTCCTTGTTTTCATAGTTAGGTTTTTATGTTTTGTTTCTCCATTTTGGTTTGTTGAGTTGTTCAGGTCAGAATCTTCTTCTCTTTTCTTTTTCAGACATGTCATCGGAGTTTACGTTAATGTCATGGGCAAGTTCGTTGGAGGAGATTCTCACATTTTTACCTCTCCAGTCTGCTTATTTTGCAAATTCAATTGTGGGAGTTACGATGTTGGGGAATTCTCGTGACAAACAAAAACATATATGCAACGGTGAAAAAAGAATGAAGGTGGAATCGATACATATCAAGAGACGATAGGAAAAGAGGGCATGATCAATTCAAAAAAGAAGGGACTGGAAAAACTGGCTTGGAAAAGATAGGAAGCGTCAAGGAGTAGGGAAATCACAAGGAGAAGAAATGATCGATAGAATGGAGTTGTAGAACATAATAGAACATCAAGCCTAGAAGAAGACTCGGTAGGAAGAAAAAAGAGATCAATTTGTTTTTGGAGACCGATTGGAAGGGGTATGATCGGGCTAGAGAAAACCAATTGGTAAAGGAGCTCTTAGTCATCATTTTGGAAACAAAGAGGACTAAATTGGAGTGAGGACACATAAAGAACAGGGAGAAGTGTCCTCAATTAATTGAGGAATCGGGCTGGGGCATACGAGGAGATCAAAGTCAAAAGAGTAAAATCGATGTTTTGTAGACATTTTGCCACCTATCGTAGAAATAATTGTTTTTTTGTTTTGTTGATTGTAGCTCAAGGTTGATCACGAGAAAAATTATGTTGTATTATGTTGATGAATTCATGAAGTTTTTGTTACATGTATATGTGTGTGTCAACTTTTTGTGTATCATCATTCTCCTTTGTTGATGTCTTGCCACCACTCAAAGGTTCCTCTTATCCATTTGTAGTTACGATTTTCCTTTCGGGTCTCCTATAGTTTGCATTTGTTTTGGTTTTGGGAAGTTGCCTCCCACCATTTTTGGTATTAGAGCCAAAAAGATTGGGAACGTGAGGGATTGATCAGAATGCCACCAGGAAGAATGCACAGAGGTGCTAGAGGAGGTGGTCGAAGATGCCATGATGAAGGGATACTAGAGATGTTACAAAACATTACAGTAAGATTGGATGCTATGGAGTAGGGCTAGAGGAGAGGAGTTGTAGCAGATGATGTTAGTGATGTGGAGGAAGAAGAGGAGACTTAGGCGGTTGATAATGCTCTAGTAGAGCTGGAAGGAGTTGAAGAGAGATTAATAAAAGTAGTCATGGGTGTTGGAACCAAGCCAATGTTTGAAGTTTGTACCTATTTAAGAAGTCTCAATGGAGAGTAACTCATTGATTGGATCAATGCACTTGACGAATGAGTTGCAAAAGAAAAAAGAGTCATGTTTGCCTGTACAAGGCTTAAAGGCCACACTACTATGTAGTGGGAGTGTGTTTAGTCAAGAAGATGAAAGAAGAATAAGGAGAAGATAAATTCTCGAGATAGGTTGGTTGTGAAACTAAAAGAAAAGTTCCTACTTGGAGATTACCAAACAAACCTTTCTAAAAGATTGCAAACTCTTCAACAAAAAGATATGTCAATGAAAGAATATACCGAAGAATTCTACAAAATGGTGATGTGTTCGGGCCATAGTGAAAGGATATGGAAAAGGCAGCAAGACACCTTAATGGTTTGAAATACAGTTTGCAAGATGAATCAAGTCTAGTGCCCCGTAGATCGCTTGAAGAAGCCTGTCAGTTTGCCATTAAGGCAGAGGAGAAGCTTATGAGAAAACAAAACTGACAAGAAAAATGAAGAGGAAGAGGTTGTTTGCTGGTACAATTGGTAAATTAAATACATGAAATAATGATGTACATGACAATGCATACTAGACACGATAGAAAATATATCTTTATTTGCACATTCAATTATTACAGAGAAGAGACCAAAGATGGTCGGCCAAGGATTACACTAGATCCGACAATACCCCCCTCCTTCCTTGACAGTACACAACATATTTAAAGGACCCGACGGTTGCCGAGAGGTACACAACCGTCAACCAATCGACACATAACCACCCGAGACTAACAACCCACTCAATACAATTAATTAATACCTTGTCGGATAACAAATATTATCAAACATAACAATAGGCAATTTATGCCAACAACATCATCCCCCCCAAAAGAAAAAAGTCGTCTTCCAGACGACAAGCAAACATCAAGTAATATTTGGGAAGACTAACGACAACCAACGACTTCGATTGGACAACCCCAATTTGTAGTGTACCTGCCAAATAAAATGGGGGTTTGGGGCAACGCCCCCAACGGGGTCAAGGGGCAGCGCCCCCAGCGGGGTCAAGGGGCAGAGCCCCTTGCAGGATCGGGGTCAAGGGCGAGGCCAATGAAGTCAAAATTCTGATCAAGGTGCATTCTCCAGTATGGGAATTGGTGCTTCTCTCTTGGTTGTACGATGTATATGTGTGTGGCTTAAGACCCTTCATCCAACTCAAGGCTGATGCCTTTGAGTTTTTGATATATTGCTTCCTTGACCGTACGGTATTCCTCTTGTGGTCCGTACGGATTTCTCTTGGTTGTTGTACGGCCTTCGCCTTTGGCTGTCATACTTATAGCGTGGTCGAACAACCTCTCCCTGATTGCATCCCCGTAAACCGTACAATGCCTTATGTACGATGTTCGTACGACTTCCATTTATGTCGTATAATGCCTCTTGTGCCATATCTGTCATACGGTTTCACCGTACATAGTACCCTTTTCTCTATGTAGTTTATGGCGTACGTCATACGAGTCGAATGAATGGACTATGCCATACGGAATGGTTGGATGAGCTATGTCGTACGGGTTAATTGAACTAGGTACGTTGTATGGGTGAGCTACGCCATATGGAATGGTGCTCTATCGCGCATCGTACGGACTACTCGCCTTGCCGTATGGAATGGTGTTATGCGCATGTGTGTCGACCGTATTGGTTGACTGTACGGAATGGTGCTATGTCATATGTCTTACAAACTCCTCGCCTTCCTGTATAGAATGGTGCTATGCGCCTGTGTATCAACCGTACTTGTTGACCGTACGACGTATGACATTTCTACTTCTTCACCTGCACCGTACGGATTTGACTTCTCCTATGGTTGGATAGGAATGTTCCTTCCCTCTCTCGATTTTGTCCTCCTATCAAATCTGCTTCCCCGACTCTCCCTTGACCGTACGGATCTCCAGCACTTGGCTTCTCTAGTTTGTACGGTGTAGCTAGGGCTCTTAGCTTTGTGTGGTAACCTCATCACATCGACGCAACCTGGACCCTCAGAAGCCAACTTGCTCTTGTTTGCTCTGAACCATACGGTTGAATTGCTTTCGGCTGATATGAACCGTTTAGCGTATAGTATTAACTTCTTCGGGGCATCTCCACCAGGCTCTACATCATCCAATTTTCGATCCTCGCCCTGTGAATCTTCTTCGTACACCTTAGATACTTCCCCATTCCCATTCGGCGACCTTTGTTCATACGATACAGGCTCACTTGGTAACTGTTCGTACAGCCCAGACACACCAACGCCAGATGTGCATAGATGAATATCGTATGACAGACTTTGTACTTCCTCAATTTAGCCAATTTGTAGCATGTTACAGTCGGGGTGGAAAACTTCATAATCCTCCATCTGCCAGTGGAATAATCCATTAAGAGAACTCGTCTCATCTTCAGAGCAATCTTCTAGTTTGAGCACCCCTTCATTGTTGGGTTTCCTGCCTTTCCTTCCTTCGTCCATACCTAACTCTCCACCCTCAAACTCAGAGTTCGAGGATGCCAGTTTTTCACTCACCGCCTGGTTCCTCAAGTCAATGACGTGCTTCCTCCCGTCACTCTCGATCGAGAGTGTGTTTCGCTTCCAGTTATGATTTGCCTTGGCAATAACCAACCATCCCCTCCCGATAAGTGCATCGTACGCCTTCTTTTGTAACCGGATAACTACAAAGTCCAAGAAAAATTGTTGTGTCCCAATCATTACTTTTTTGTGCCATCAATGTTCCCAACGGCTGGATGTCATGCTGGTCGGCACCTACCAAGTGGAAGGTTGGCGGCCAAAGCTTCGGCTTCCCAGACATTTCCATGTGTCTTCTAGCGATACATTTACTCTCGAGCCTCCATCGACAATGGTGTTTGTCAACTTCTTCCCCATTATTTCCATCTCGATGACTGCCGGCTTCCTCCCGATGCTCACCGTAAACGACATTGGATCACTGGAGTCATTCCCTTCTGCTGATGGCTTTCCCGTCAGTTCCTCCTTGTGTGGCTTACATTGGTTCTGGAAAACTGTGTCGTCACTGACTGTGTTGGCAATTGCCATTCTCAGTTGCGGCATAGTTTGAAGAAGGTCTGCCACCTTGATGGGTATGGTTGTTTGTAGCACCTGTCGGACTATGTTCTTCTCTGACTCCCGCAATGACATACTTGCAGTTCCATTGGAAGTTACTCATTCATTCGCCAACACTTGTTCTACTTCTGCTTGTTCCTTTTTTGTACCAGAGTTTGAATACATTGCCTTCTTTATTTGTGCTCTTGTGATTGCCAAAACTACGTCCTCTTGTTCCTCCACGTCCAACATATTAATACCCTTCTGATTCGAGCAATTGGTGTCTTCATGGTCACCTGGTCCACACCATTTGCACAATAATTGTATGTTGTCTTTCCTGTTATGGCAATTTCTTGCAAAGTGTCCCCATTCACTACATTGTCGACATTGTATGATAGGACGTCCTTTGGAGTCGTACTATATTTGGTTTCGCCCTCATTGATTTCCATAACCACTTGGCAATACATTTTGTGATTTCGATGGGATGGACTCTCCCTGTGTGAAGAGTACTTGTGTACTTCTCATCTTCAAATTGTACGAGCACTCCTTGATTGAATGCCCCAGCACTCGGCAAATTTCACAAAACATATTTCTAGGACAATTCAGCTTTGGATACTCTGACAGACGAAGATATAGACGCCTCACTGGATGGAGGGCTAGGGCAGTTCCAACACGCCCCACACCTCCCCCCCTCCCCTGCACCGCATAACATGGCCATTGGGCTAGGCATGACCACAGATTGAGATATTATTGTCCCAGACCTGGACAGAGAGAGATTTGCTGATCAAGAACAGCACGGAAGGGACAAGCAGATCAGTGGACCGAAGGGAGCTTTCACAGGTCTCCACATCACATCACCCGATCTAAATGATCCAGCAGGCTCACTCGAACGATTCCTAGAGGAGCTACAGGGGCTCTCTGATGTTGCACGCAGCATGGCTCAGCTTACGAGACAGATGGAGGCAGGCAATTCAACCGACGCTACAGAGTTGTGTCACTTCATGACCGAGGGGTGCATGGAGGAGTTCACGCACTACTTTGAGCAACAGGGGTGGCCGGACCACAGTATGCCTGAGATGATTCAAAACTGGACCCACAGGCACCTAGTAGGGGGCACAGGCACCTTGGGCACCACCTTCCGCAACATGGAGAATGCCTTCCGGGAGGTGTACTTACAGATGTGGCAACACCAGGTGGAAAAAGAGGCTCAACGGATGTACATAACAACACTGGAAAAGGAAGGTGAGAAGCAGGCACAGTTGGCCATAGTAGAGAGGAGCTTGAGGAAGGAGATGGAAATGAAGATGACTACCTATGAGGCTTGTTGTAGCTTGTAGGAGAAGGAGGCACAAGCATTAGCAGCCCAGGTGGCAGAGCTCACTTTACAGCTGGAACAGAAAGATAAAAAGCTACTGGAAGTTTCTTACATGGTAAAGAAAGTACGGGAAAGACAGTTGATGGCAGAAAAGAACCTGAAACTTCAAGCCAGACAACAACCTCCTACTACGGCCACTACAGGGACGCCTCCTCCCTCTTCTCGGTCTTAGCTATGTTTTTATAATTTTGTTTCTCTTGTCTGAGTCGTCTAGAAGACGACTACGTTTTTTTGGGGACTAATGTTAGGGGTAAATAATGTATGTTAGTAAGAATAAGATTTATAAGTGTGTTATGTTGTGTTTATGTTATGTTTGTCGCTGAGAGGTTCCCGTTGGGTAGTTGGGAGTTGGTGACGGTTGGCAACTTGACCAACCGTCGGGTCTATATATTGTTTGGTTGGAACCTCGGCAGGGGGATTATGTATGGACAATTCTGGACACTGGAATAAAGATATAACTTTTCTGGTCTAAATATTATCATTGTCATTTAAGTTATGATGTACAATTGTTCTGGTTCATGAATACTTGGTACGTGCGGGAAATACTGTGTTATCTGATTATTCACCAACTATACTTTTAGGACTAAACATTTTGGCGTCGTTGCTGGAACGAACCTGGAGATAACTATGACGGCAGGTAGAAGCAATTAATGGGCCGACCATTTAACCAACAATTAATTGTCGTGGACAGCGACACGCATGAAGAGAGTACCACGGAAGAGAAACGAGAGGATCAGTTGACGACAGACTTGGTGGAGTTGTGGGACGTGTCGGTCACGCAGTATGCGTAGTGAGAGGCTTAGGAGAGAGTTGTCTCGGAAGGCACAGTACGTGGTGAACTCACCGTCAGCACCCCCATCTTTGACCTACTCGGGAGTATTCCAAGGTTACTCGCCAGAAATTTGATTGCACTCCAAGACCAAAGGGAGGAAACGGCAAAGGAACTTCGGCGGCAACAAGTTCTTCGACGGTACGAGGAACGAAGTCATAGGGAGGAAGAGGAGAGGGAGGCTAGTCGGCACCATACCTCTGGCACTTGATGCCCCTACGGACGAACAAAGACAAACATACCACTACTACCGAAGGAGTAAACGAGGGAACTATATAGAGATCTCTCCGCATAAAAGAACAGGTCGAAAGGAGACGACGACTAAGGGAGGTTGCCGACTCGAGGAGTCCGGAGAAACACAGCATAAGTCGGAGTGTGAGTCAGAGTCGTAGTCGAGAGAGGCAAAAACCGTGTATGTGGAAGGAGTTGGTCGGGGTCACCAAGAACCTGCCACTTCCAGACGTAGCGGAGGAAGATCTCACCGACCAGGCCCCACACTCGACGTCAAGTGAAGAAGACTCTAGAGCCGAATCACAAAGCACCCAATCGGAATTTTCCGAACAAGGAGAGGAGGTGGTACGAGACTTGCACGAGGAAATCGCCACTATTTTTGAAGCAACGTTGTATGGCATTAAAAATTTGTCCTTGTCAGAGGGCATCAAAATAGGAAGGTCAAATCTGGAAACCCCGGGAAGGAGGGACTATAGAAGCAATGGTGACCAAAGCCCGGTTGACAGGGGCCCGACCAGACCAGGAGCGTACGGTACCTCTCGAACACATAGTACCTTCCCGGCCTATAGCCATTTCCAAGCACTACATAAAACCGTACGGAAAAGAATGGTGGCACACACTTCGGAGAAGCAGAAACTCTCGAAATTCATGGGCGACGGGTCAGAGGACCCCGTACAGCAGTGCAAGACATGCGTCACCATCTGGGAGGCAAATGGCCAGGATGACCGGGACTACTGGGTGAAGGCATTCTCGGCCACTCTGCGAGGAATAGCTATTGATTGGTACACAGACCTTGATGCCCCTACATAAAACGTCTTGGAGCAATCTGAAGAAGGCCTTTGAGGAAGAATTCAAACTCCTACGGGATGACAACGAAATTGTAGCGGAAATTTACAACACCAAACAAGGAAAAAATGAAAGTGTGTGCGCATATAATAGAAGGTTGAGAGAACTACTTAACAAAATGGAGAACCAGCCGACAGATGGCCTCAAGAAGCGGTGGTTCATGGAAGGATTGGTACCATCCCTGAGAAGGACGATGAAAGTGGTCCCTCCACCATCGTATGATGAAGCATACAACCGCGCCATGGATATTGAAAGTGAAAACAAGACATCCCGGGGGAAGCGATGGGCGAGTGATAGTGATAGCACGGACGAAGACAGCGATGGGGGATCCAAAACCGTGCAAGCACTCCGGAAGGATATGATGAGGATGATGAAGGAGTTAAAAGGTGACAAGGAAAGTGGTAGGGAAGGAAAAGAACTATGGTGTACTAACTGCAAGACGGAGGGACACACTAAAGGAAGTTGCCCCCGCAAAGTTTTATGTGACATCTGCCAAGTAATGGGACATTCCACTAAGGAATACCCGTACAACTTGAAAGCACAGAGCACACAAGTGCTCTATGCCCAACCCGACCAAGCCACACCACCGGCGACACCTCTGAAGCCAACAACAAACTCTGATGCCTCCCTTGGAGGGTACAGAAACAATCGGCGAGGTAACAATAGATCCAATAATAACACACAAAGGAGAAGAATTCAATATGACGAGAAGGGGCGACCCATGATTCAATGCAGGAAGTGCAACGAATGGGGTCACTTCGCCCGCGAATTCCAAAACGGAGGTGATGCAGGAAGTTTGTTGTGTAGATGGTGCGGTCCAGGAAATCACGAGGACATAGATTGACCAAAGCAAAAACGGGTGAACATGCTTGACGTGGAGGGATCAGGAGAAGACGTAATGGCAATCACAAGGTTACAAAACAAGAAAGCCATGTACCCAGACCCTCGCACAGAAAAAGAAAGGCTCCAGGAGGCAAGGGCCGATATTGAGCAGGCGATGGCTAGAGAGCAGAGGGCCTCGCACCTGGCTACCCATACACTAGTCCGGTCGGAACCAGAGAAAACTATCATCAAGCAGATGTTACAAACCACAATACCCGTATAGGTGTCTGACCTTCTACAGACCATGCCATAGTTAAGGATGACTCTGACAAATGTAACCAGGGACACTACCCTCGGTCAGGAACACCAAACAATGGCAAAATCTGGCACGGACCCGGTGAAGGAATCTGGTACGGATGCCATGAACCCTATGCTACTCACGGTGGGCGTCGGACAGAAACCCGCAGTAGTAGAGATGGATATAATGGGACAAAAGCTTACAAACACTATTGTTGATGGTGGGTCCGGAGTCAACGTACTACCGAAGGAAACTTAGCAAAGCCTCGGCAAGCCGACACTCTGGCCACCAACCTTCCACCTGTTCAGTGCGGATCAACACGGCATCAAACCCCTTGGTACCCTCATGGCACAAAAGGTGGTAATTGGGACGTAGCAATTCCTTCTGGATTTTGTAGTCATTCCACTGGAAAGGAAAGCGTATGACGCCCTTCTAGGAAGGGGGTGGCTGATCATGGCCAAAGCTAATCACAACTGGAAAAGGAATACGCTCTCAATCGAGAGTGACGGTCATAAGTATGTAATTGATCTAAGGAACCAGTCCATTAGCGAAGAGCTCGCGTCATCAGACTCCGACTCAGAAGATTCAAATAGATGGGAGTGGGGTTCTGAAGGAGACAGAGGAGGGAAAGAACCCGACAAGGAAGGAGTGTTGGAACTGGACGGATGTTCCGAGGATGGAACCAGTTCACTAGCGGGACTTTTTCATTGACAAATGGAGGACTATGAGGTCTTCCACGTGGAGTGTCACATGCTGCAAATATGTGAGATAGGAGAATCAAGCGGCGGGATGGACGAACAATCCTTTCCCTCGGAGTACGGTAGATACCAAGAGGGAATGACACAGATGGACGACATGCCAGCCCACCAGTTTGAACGGGATAAACCCATCAAGTAGGAGGAACGGGGTGTGGAGAAGGTTAATTTGGGCAATGAGGCAGAACCACAGGTGATACTGGTAGGAGATGACTGGAACCGCATGCTAAAGGAAGAAACCTTCAAGATATTTATGGAATATAAGGACATCTTTTCCTGGACGTACAAGGACTTGAAGGGGGTACCGCTGAAGCTATGTTTGCATCGCATAACCCTCATACCAGGAGCCCAACCGGTATGAAGGAGGTCGTACAGGATGAACAAAAATTACGCAGCCAAAGTAAATGAGGAGATCAATAAAATGTTAGAAGCAGGGATTATATTCAAAGTGGAAACTAGTGGTTGGGTTTCTCCAATAGTTATCTCTCTTAAAAAAGAGGCTAATCAGATAAGGATATGTGTGGATTTCAGGTATCTAAATGCAGTAACCATCAAGGACCCATTCCCAATTCCATTCATTGACAGCATTCTCGAAGAAGTTGTCGGGCACGAAATATACACATTTCTGGATGGATTCTCTGGGTACAATCAGATAAGTATTGCGGAAGAAGATAAGCTGAAGACCACATTTGTGATGGAGGAAGGAGTGTATGCCTATAATCGCATGCCCTTCAGGCTATGCAATGCACCCGCAACCTTCCAAAGAATAATTTTGCATATTTTTGACAAGATGTCAGTAGGGAATTTCAGAGCATTCCTGGATGACTGGTCGACTTTTAGCGATTAGGACACCCATTTGAAGGCTTTGGGAGAATGCATGGAAAGATGTCGGAAGGTTAGGTTAGCCTTGAATCCAAAGAAATGCAGGTTTATGGTACCACAAGGGAAACTCTTGGTTCACATCGTCTGTAAGGAAGGATTGAAGACAGACCCAGACAAGATAGGAGTAATTGTCAACATGGAGAGCCCAATGAACGTAAAAGGGGTGAAATCATTCCTCGGCTATGTCGGCTACTATCGGAGATTCATCAAAGGCTTTGCGTAGGTGTCCTGGCCCTTAGATAAGTTGACAAGGAAGGGAGAGTCATTCGTGTGGGGTACGGAGCAGGAAGAAGCCTTCAAAGAATTGAAAGATCGGCTGGTGAGTGCACCGATATTGGTATACCCGAACTAGAACAAAGAATTTCACGTACACGTCGACGCCTCCAACTTTGCAATTGGTGCTACCCTTGCCCAAGTAGGGGCGCAAGGACTAGACCATTCCATCTTCTTTGCAAGCCGATTCTTGTCAAAGGCCGAGCGGAACTATAGCACAACGGAGCGAGAGGCACTAGGGATGGTGTACACAGTACAGAAGTTTCGGCACTACTTGTTGGCTACACCGTTCACATTTTATGTGGACCATCAAGCACTAATGTACCTGGTGAATAAATCAATCATCCAAGGGAGGGTAAGTCGGTGGCTACTGCTCTTATAGGAATTCACCTTCACCATTATTGTACGACCAGGGAAGTCCCATGTAATAGCCAACCAACTATCAAGGATCAGATCTAGGGAACCGACCGAGGGAGTAAACGAAGACTTCCAAGATGCACACTTATTCCAACTTGCAATACTACCAACCTAGTATGAAAAGATAGGCTAGTACCTATCTACCTCCACATTTCCAAGTGAGATGCCTTCAGGGGAATGGAGGAAGTTGGCACTGAAGAGCAAAACCTTCCAACTAATTAATGGGCTTTTATATAAGATGGGTCCCGACCAAACCTTGAGGAGGTGTGTCATGGAGGAGGAAATTCACAGTGTATTAAAAGAGGCACATGACGGATTAGCAGGGGGACATATGGAACTAGATGCAACCGCCAGGAAAGTGCTTCTGGCAGGTCTATGGTGGCCAACTCTACACACTGACGCTCCAAAATGGGTGATCGGATGCGACACTTGCCAATAAGCGGGAAAACCTCTCAAGAGGGACTTCATGCCTCTCTTTCCTTCGCAGCCGCAGGAACTATTCGAACGATGGGGTTTGGACTTTGTGGGACCTTTGAAGCCAAGTAACCTACACCGGTGCAAATATTTTGTAGTTGCCACAGAATATCTCACCAAGTGGGGAAAAGCTAGGGCCTTGCCAGATAACATGACTCTGAGTAAAGCACGATTATTGTACAAACATATTGTCACCAAGTACGGGATACCACTCCAAATCACCAATGACAGAGGAGTGCACTTTGTCAATCAAGTAATCCGTACCATGACCATGGAATTTAAAATATTCCATAACCTATCCAGTCCGTACTATCCTTGCACTAATGGACAGGCAGAAGCAACCAACAAGGTGTTGGTATCAATAATCTACAAATCGTGTGGGGTGGAACAAGAAGACTGGGAGGAATGACTACCAACCGTGCTATGGGCCTACCATACAACATACAAAGTCATTATCAGGCATACCCCGTTTCAGCTCATGTACGGGCAGGAGGCAGTGGTACCAGCTGAGTACACCGTGTCGAGCCTTCGGGTGGCGGTGGAAAATAGACTTGGGGACCAAGAAAGCTTGAATGCAAGGCTTGATGGTTTGATAAAGCTGGATGAACGAAGACTAATGGCACAATGGGCAACAGAGGTGGCACAATGCTGACGGAAGCATTGGCACGACCAGCATCTGCGGAAGGCCAACTTCCAGTCGGGGCAGTTAGTTTTGAAGTATAACAGTCGGAATGAACTTCAACCAGTGAAGTTCAAGGTCCGTTGTCTCAAACCCTATAAGATCAAAGAGGTCGGTAGGAACGAAGTAGTAAAGCCCTCGACTCTGGACAACAATCCGATCAGAGACCTGGTGAACGGTTCCAAGTTGAAAATCTACAGGGAAAGGAATAAATCTGTGATTGGGATTAACATGCTAGGATACGCCACGAGAGGGCATTGGACCATTGGTCGAAGCATGGAGGTCGAAGAGGAACCGATGGTAAAAGGAGAACCCTATCAGAGGGATGATGACTGGGCGAAGCTTTTGGCGGCCATGGAAGAATGACTTGTACCAAAAAGGGTGGAAGGTGTGGCGGTTCCCAGGATCCACAAACATCTCATGAATGCGTATTCCGGGGACCCAGCTATGTGGGTACGAGTTTCAGGATATTGGAAGAAGCGGGCCCCATACGAAGGATCTCGGGAGGGATACATAGCATATGACATTGATGAAGAAGCGAAAGCCCGGAGGAGAGATGAGAACATGAATAAAGAGGAGTTGTCGGTGGACCTGGAGGAAGACCTCAACTTGGAAGTATATGGGGCAACCTAGGCCCATGTTTAAAAATGGTGCTGAAAACAGAATACCTATTTGTCATCGCTTCTAAAGCAGACGAGGTAGAAGCCGAACCTAAATCATTGTATCGGGTGATTCCTAACCCGGTTGGGCCACCAAAGATTGACGGAGAGAGAGTAAAATGGTACCAACATTACGGGGATCGCTACATTGACGACCACTACAAGGGTGTGGGACCCGCCCCATTGGTGGACAAGATATGGGATCTGGAGTACGTGGGGACATGTTGTGCACAAGAATGCTACAGAAGACTACCACACGTATGTACGTGGCTACAGGAATCAGAAATAAAAATGAAGATGCCCAACAATGCCTCAGGGGTAAAAAGGAACAACAATGGGGATGAAGACTCCGAATAGGAACCAAACAAGAAATGGAAGGAAGACAGGGCGAGGAACAAAGAAACACGAAAGAAATTGAAAAAGAAGCAAGGTAGGGGGCCAGCAAGAGGGAAACAAAGGAGACAGGGAAACTCTTTAGCCGCAAGAACGAACACAATAAAATGGCCAGTAGCTTACAGAAGGCCAACTAGAGGGCACAATCAGGCCAAGGGATACTTGGGCAAATTAAAGGCAAGGAAGCTAATATTGAAAAAGTCGTGTTAGATAAAGGAAGTAAGACGACTGCAAAAACAAGGGGCCTTAAAGGGTGAGGAGGAGAAATACAGGAAAAAGGCAAAAAAGTCCAAGTCGGCAGGTATTAAAAAATTGAAATATCAGGCAAGTACAAGCAAAAACAGTAGGGAAAAATTAAGACTGCTGAAAAGACAATTATTTTATGTTAAGTTAATAAAACACTTTTACCTAACCCTAACCCTGGAAAAGGAAAGTGCTTATAAAAGCCCCCACGAGACCCAATTAGGCACAGCGCGGGGAAGATAGCAAGGTGAACCCGGCAGCCAGGCAAAATTGAGCAAACGGAAGCAACCAACACACCGTATGAACCAGTTGTACGTGCTAATTGTACAGACTCAATACACCATACGGACTGATTGTATGGACACAAAGGCAAACCAGGAGTTGATAAATCTATACGATGTATGGATTACACAGATAGGAAAACACGAGGGCCAAAAAGTCTCACCGTACGGTGTATAGATTGCAGAGAGGCGCCAACAAGGTGTACCATACATCTTGCCAGGAAGTCTCGTTGTACGGCGTACGGATTGCTAGGAAGTCTTACCGTACGACATACAGATTGCAGAGAACGGCGTATGGAGCAAGAAGGTTGAAAGCAATCTTTTTTCGTACGTGTACGGCGTACGGTATTGTGGAGGAGTGTCAGCGAAGGTCACCGTACGAACACATTCAAGAGAGGAACCAAAGGAGGTATTACTGTACGGACACGTACGAGCACGTGCAAGAGAATTTGCCTAAGGAAGAATTCGTACGGCGTACGGTATAAGGAGGGCAGGAAGAGAAATGTACGGCAATAGCACCCTGTCCGTACGGTGGGTATTCGATAGACCAATTAAGTAGGCAGCACGCGGGTATAAGAGGCAAAGGGGTTGTCTGGCAAAACACGAGAAGGAAGTTGTATGGCAAGAAAACTGTGAGTGATACAATGGGTCGTACAAACTGGCGAGACAATCTTTCTGACAATTATAATAATGACCAAGGAAAGGGTAAGGGAAGAAGAACGGAAAAAGGCAGTTGCAGTGCAGCCATGACTGCCACAGAGCCCGCCAGCAACAAGAAAACCAAGAGCAAACCAAAGACACCAAAGGACTCAGAGGGACTCACAGTGGCAAATGTAGCATTTGAGAGTGTGACCGGAAGTGAATGTCGTACCTGGTGGGAAGAAAACCCTCCAGACCATGTGACGAAGGAATCTCTCAAGATTGCACAGGTCGATCACGTCGTCCGAATGCCCACATTCAACATTAAGGAGTTCGAGCCAGTCCTATGAACCATGGTATCGGGCTATAATCCACAGGAATGAGCTTCAGTCATTCAGTTCCAAGGGTTACACTAGATCCGACAATACCCCCCTCCTTCCTTGACAGTACACAACATATTTAAAGGACCCGACGGTTGTCGAGAGGTACACAACCATCAACCAACTGACACATAACCACTCGAGACTGACAACCCACTCGATACAATTAATTAATACCTTATCGGATAACAAATATTATCAAACATAACAATAGGCAATTTATGCCGACAACAGAGGCTATGGAGAAAGAGGTCAGTATGCTAATAGAGAACAACAACAACATCAAGATGAGGGGACTAGTAGTTCTAGTGGACTCGTCAACCAGGAAAGAGGAGGCTATCAAAAAAGTGGATGATCATTGGGAAGAGGTAGTTATCAAAGAATAGAAAGAGGTTTTGTCGGTAAATGCTTTAAGTGTAACCAGTATGTTGGGCATAAAAGATAGAAGTGTCTTGAGTACTTAAAAGAAGGTCACACAAGGCTTGAAAGGAGCAATTAGAATGTGCAAGTAGACCAAGAAAGTGTGGGGTCACCTACTCATCATAATGAAGAACATGAAACTAGAGAGTCTTTATTGTTCAAAAGTGTTGGTGAAGTCATCTAAGGAGAGTCGAGAATTGGCATAAAGAAGGGCTCTATTTAAAATGAAGTGCAAGACTCAAGTGTTGCAAATTGATTATTAATAGTGATAGTACGGACAATATTGTGGTTTTTTAAATGGCAGATCAATAAACTAGGTCTTAAGAGAATCAAACCTCCTACACCTTACATTTTTCTTGGTTACAAAAGGGGCATCAGTTATTGTTAGACAAGCAGCTTTGTGTTGTCCTCATTTTTGTTTTCAAAAATGAAGGACCATTACATGAAATTTTTGTGAATTTTTTTTTTTTAAATTACTCTATGGCATGCTTCTCGAGACATAATTTCGACTAATCCTTGGACTGGCTTAATCCTCAGTCCATCCTCAAACTACGTTTCAAATTTCATCACATTTTGGATTCGTTTGCTATGTCTTTCCTTCAATTTTGGGTTTTTTCTCCCTGACTGCAAGTGGAGAATTTTCCTTGAACTGCAAGTTTTAATGATTTCCATTGTTTTGGTCTTTGTAGAGAAATTTTTAGCTTATTACATGTGCACTTTATTAAAAAATGAAAACTTGTAATTTGTTTTAAATTTCCCCTTTATTGCTTTTATTGTTTTTTGGCTTTTTCAATTAAAATAGGGATTTTTTTGGTTAAGTTACAAGTAAACTTGTAGTTCTTTCCAAAAACCACTACTTTAATGGCTTTTACATGTTATAGGGATTTTAAAACCCTATTACATGTGTGCAAGTGATTTAAAACTTCTTGTAGGGATTTTATTTCTCCTTTGCAAGTAATTTTAAACTTGCATATCTCTCTCAAAAACCCGATTTTGCCTTGTAAATGAAAAAGTGACATTTTAAACTTGCAATTGCATTTTTAAAACCCGATTTTGCCTTGTTGAGAGAAAAGTAACATTTTAAACTTGTAATATGGGAATTAAAACCCGATTTTCACTATTACATGCAATTTTAAACTTCTTGTTCTTTCCCAAAAACCCGACCAGCAATATTGGAGGATTTTGTGGGAGATTTGAAGCAATTTTTGTGGAGATTTTTTGGGAGATAGCAGGCATTTTGGATTCCTCCCTATTTTTATGCATTTTGAAACTCTTCTCATGCCATTTGGTGGATTTGTTTGCTAGTTTGAAGGCGTTTTAACAGCAAAAAACATTTTTGAAAATGCCACGAATCATACCTCTCCTAAGTCGTTTTGGCTTCTTTCATCTAGGCATGGAGGATGAAGTTATTACTTGACCGATTCTTCATGCTTTTGGAAGGTGTTTTGCTACCTACGACATTTTGGTAAAAACGTGGCTAGGGTTTTGGAATACGGTTAATTTATTTTTAAGAGATATTCTTCTTTATTTCAAAGATTAATCATCTTGTTGAAAAGGCATTTTCAGATTGGAGCAAGGTAAGATTTCTTTTCTTCTTGTTTTTTTTTAAATTTTTTTTTCTTGTTTTCTTGTTTTCTTGTTTTCCTGTTTTTCCTTTCTTGTTGTAAATTTGTAAATTTGTTGAAAGTTCTTCCCCAAAAATCAGTTTTGTGAGAGAGATTTTCCCCTTTGATAGCAATTTGTGAATTGTGTTGTTCTTCCCTATTTTCCCTCTTTACTTGTATTCGGGATTTTAAATCCCAATTACAAGTTGGATGAAAATCATTGTTCTTCCCTTACGGATAAAAGATTTAACCATCTTTTGTTGAAAGTTCTTCCCATTTTCTTGAAGATGATCTTCCCAAAATCTTTTCATATTCATTTCCATCATCTGTACATTCCGTTTTATCTACTCATTTCACACCTTCATTCATTTTCCCCATTTAAAGTCTACCTGCAGTCAACCATCCAAAACCCGAAATTGGTCCAAAATGCACTCAAAAAACACTTGAAAATGAGTTTTAAAGGTCCAATTACAAGTGCAAACTTGTAGTTACCCATTACACATATGAAGTTGCATGTTTGTTCTCCACAATTGCAAGTTAATGCTCTTGTTTTCCCCACACATGTAATGCAACTTCCAAAACCCGAAATTCACTTGTGAGCCCATTTTTGCATCAATTTATCTCTTCCCTTGTCAGTCCGGTTTGCACACACGATCTACCAAATCAATGGATTAAGGAATGGGCCTTATTTTGAAAGAAGATTTCAAGAATGAAGAATGATACAAAGAAAAGATACAACAACAATTCATGGTTGAGAGCATAGAATGCTTTCAAGACAAAGATGGTCATGACATAAAAAGAGGAAGGCAACCCTTTCCCTCCTGAAAAGATAGTACTACCCCAAGCAAGAAGACAAGGATGCAAGTTCTCGTTCTGGTTCAAGATGTCTTTACCAATCTAGAATACTTCAAGTTCTAGCATCCTGAAGCAACATGAAGATCATCACAGACAAAGGATGATGCAGTTATAGTTGAGTCTTTAGACACATGGAATAGTTTTAGTTATGCATTTGTAATTTCGTTTTGACAAGTTACATGTAAAAAAATAACTTTGTAATTGCAAGTTAACTTATTACTTGCTCTTTTGTAATTACATGTAAAGCAACTACAAGTTGTGTTCAATGAGGACTGTAGTTGGAAGAAGTCTTAGTTAGTTATTGAATAAGTCTTAGTGGTTGAGAGAATCTCTCAAGTTACTTGGGATCCTCCCACCTTTTTCTCATGACTCCTCTCCTATAAGTACTTGAGAGGTCTATTGTAATCTTTATCTTTTGGAAAGCAAGCAAAAACTCTGCCAAATTTACAGCAAAGAAGTCTTTGAGCTTTCATGTGTAAATTCAAGAATTGAAAGGAATAGAAGAAAATTGTTCAAGCTTTGAGTCTTTGTGCTACATACTTGAGTTTGTGTTCTATATTATCTTTCTTGCAAGTGTTTCTTAAAGATCTTAATCACATTTGATTTGCAGTCTTTGTGCTACAAGTATTTGAGGTTAATATAGATTAAAATAAATATTCTATTGAGAGAAGTTGTAAGTCTTTGTGCTTTCACTTGTTCTTAAGAGAATTTAGGAGCAGATTTTGTGAGAAATAGTTGTGAGTCTTTGAGCTTATATTACTTCCCATTGTTTTGAGTAGAAAAGAATAAGATATTTCAGTCTTTGAGATGTTATAATTTGTTCTTGATAGAATTAGTATAAAAAAGGGTAGAGAGGACTTCATATAATCAAGTCTTTGAGCTTGATATTGTTGTCCCGTCCCGAAGGAAGTGACGGAAGTCTTTGAGCTTTCAGGAAACTTCATTTTCTTTCTCTCATTTCATTTCGAAAGTTGTTACTGTTGTTTTATATCAAAACGCTATCACTTTTCTGTGAAGAGAAAAGGATATTGTCTTTCTTGAAAGAAGAAGAAAGATTTATGTCCCATCCTATTTTATTTTTAAATTTGTAGTTAGATAGGGGGAGCCTTCCCTTAATTAGGAGAGTTTTACTCACACATTGTGGTTGAAACCACAATTTTTCATATTTCCCCAAGTGTACAAAATTTTCAACCAACAGTTTTTGGCGACTCTGTTGGGGACACGAACACATTCGGAAGCCTCATGCTTTCGTTTGAAGACTAGTGTCTTGCTGATTTTTTTAAAAACAAGGAATAATTTTTCTTGGGTTTTCTGTTGGGGAAAGAGAGATTTGGAATACTCTGTTAATTTTGTCTTTGGATCTCTGGTATAAATTTGTTTGGCCCATCTGAGACACCAACAATTTTTTGGCGACTCTGTTGGGGACATGAATGCATTCGAAAGCCTCATGCTTTTGTTTGAAGACTAGTGTCTTGTTGATTTAATAATAATAAAAAAAGGAATAACTTTTCTTGGGTTTCTGCTGGAAATACCAATGCGCATCCAAAAGCCTCACGCTTTTGTTTGATGTATATTGGTATCCTATTCGTTGTTCTTGTAATTTCTCAAACTTTCACCAATGATATGTTAAATGGTTGCTCAGGGTCCTTGGGGGAATGCTTTTGGTCTATTGAATTTGACTCCGCCTTTGCATTCTCTTCCTGATGGTTCGAGGAAGAACTTTCCCAAGTTCTTTGGAGATGGACAACAACACCCTGATGAACACATTGATGCTTTCTACATTGCATGTGGTGCTCATGGTGTTGAACATGAAGATGTATCTGTAAGGCTATTTATGGAGACTCTCCAAGGTATTGCAACTGATTGGTTTTATAACCTTTCTGCTGGTTTGATTATATCTTGGGCCACACTTAAAGTCAAGTTTGAAGAGAGGTTCAAGCCTATAGAAGATGGGCATGCATTGTTAGCTCAGTTGGCTCAAATGAAGAAAGAGTCACATGAACCCATGCGGGATTTTGTGGCTAAATTCAATAAGTTGTGTAACAAAATTCCAATTGATGCTCAGCCTACTGCTGCAAATTTGAAGTGCTTCTTCATCAATGCTCAAGTGCCAGAAGTATGTTTTTTTGTTGAGAAGGGAAGTTCCAAGAGACCTTGCAGCATCGCAAGCCTTGGCAATTGATATTGAAGATGATCTTATCCTTACTGGTAAGATAAAGATAGAATCAAATGGGTCCAAAGAAATCTCTTCATTGGGATCATGGGCCACCAAGAGAACAGATCCCATGGTGCGGAAGTTGGCTAATGAATTGATTTCCCTCAAAAGGCAAATAGTTCAAGATGTATTATCTTCCTCTTATGATGAAGACATTCCAAGGAGGCCATACTCAAATATTGCTCCTAGTTATGTAGCTGAAAATCAAGATAAGCTTCCTTCATCACCAGAAGGGCTTTCTCTTGAGGCACCACCAACAAATGCAGTAGTGGAGGATTCTGAATTTGAACAAAGTGATCTTGTTGGTCTCTTCTAAGAAGATGAGGAAGCAAACGTAGCTGACGACTCTCAAATCTAGTTTATGCAGTTCCAAAAAGTTGATGAACAAAAAGAATGGACCATGTCAGATACCATGGACAATGCACAACAAAAGGTTGAAGGCCACTCTCCCAAGGTGTCAGTAAAGGAGGACAGTCATGTCATGGGATGTGAAAAGATGGTTTATGAACATAAAGACAATTCTATTTGGAAGTTTGGAAAGTTTGATGAGAGTTGTCATGAAGCAAATTTCAGCTCTCCTATTCAAAAGAGTAAAGAAGATATTGAAGAGGATACATTTTGGGATGAGATGGAGCTATTTTGTTCAAGCTTTGATGTCAAACCAGTATCTCATAAGTTAAAAGATCATGAGCAGCTTGAGAAAGATGAAAATCAAGAGTCTATTTTCCAAGATGGAGGTTTTGATATTTGTTCAAGTCTTCAAGAAAGTTCTATAAGAGAATCTTGTTCAAGTCTTGTTGATGATTCTCTCAAATCTAAAGTTTGTAAACAGCCTACAAAGGAATGCAATGCATTCATGTTTTCATTTGAATCACATGAAGATCTTTCTGTCCAGCATAAGGTTATGGCTGAAGAAGCAGATGATAAAGATGTAATCAGCAAGAAGAATTCAGTCTTTGTCCCATCAAGAGGATGTCCAATCAGACATCTTGCTTTGTTGGAAGCCAATAGAAAGCCAAAGATTCCACTTGTTCCTGAGCCTGTAGATACACTTGAGGAAGATGCCAAACATGCATTTTCAGCTAAACAAGACCAGTCTGCTTTCAAAAATCTACTTTGGAGTAGTAGTACGTATGATTCATTTCAAGAGGAAGGTGAATTTGTTCATCTTTTCCAAGGAGTGTTGCATCAAGTTCTGGTACAATTATTTGTTCTTCAATTGATTGTGGCTGCCCATGATCATGCAAGGTACTATAAGCTGTTGAAGAAAGGCAACTATTTTGTTGAGCCAGTGAATGGTTTCATTTGAAAAGTTTTCTTTGTGGCTAGTTTAGGATAGGTAGGTTTCCATATTCAATAAGTGCAGTTGCACAAGTTAGCATCTTAGTTAGTTGCTTTGCGTCAGTCATATCATTCGTCTTGTCATATATGTCTTTGTTGCTCGACTCTGTAACCCAATGGATACTAAGGCACTTAGAGTTCTAGATTCTACTCCCTTCAATCGCCCCAACAATCAAAGGAAGTTCCCCAGTCAGAGCCAATTGTTGTCCTCATTTTTGTTTTAAAAATGAAGGACCATTACATGAATTTTTTGTGAAAAAATGAAAAAAAAAAATTACTCTATGGTACGCTTCTCGAAGCATAATTTCGACTAATCCTTGGACTGTCTTAATCCTCAGTCTATCCTCGAACTACGTTTCAAATTTCATTGTATTCTGGATTCATTTTCTATGTCTTTCCTTCAATTTCGGGTTTTTTCTCCCTGACTGCAGGTGGAGAATTTTCCTTGAACTGCAAGTTTTAATGATTTCCATTGTTTTGGTCTTTGTAGGGAAATTTTTAGCTTATTACATGTGCACTTTATTAAAAAATGAAAACTTGTAATTTTTTTAAAATTTCCCCTTTATTGCTTTTATTGTTTTTTGGCTTTTTCAATTAAAATAGGGATTTTTTTGGTTAAGTTACAAGTAAACTTGTAGTTCTTTCCAAAAACCCCTACTTTAATGGTTTTTACATGTTATAGGGATTTTAAACCCCTATTACATGTGTGCAAGTGATTTAAAACTTGTTGTAGGGATTTTATTTCCCCTTTGCAAGTAATTTTAAACTTGCTTATCTCTCTCAAAAACCCGATTTTGCCTTGTAAATGAAAAAGTGACAATTTTAAACTTGCTATTTGGTCAAAAAACCCGATTTTGCCTAGCATGTTGAAAAAGTGAAATTTTAAATTTGCAATTGCATTTTTAAAACCTGATTTTGCCTTGTTGAGAGAAAAGTAACATTTTAAACTTGTAATATGGGAATTAAAACCTGATTTTCACTATTACATGCAATTTTAAACTTGTTGTTCTTTCCCAAAAACTTGACCAGCAATATTGGAGGATTTTGTTGGAGATTTGAAGCAATTTTTGTGGAGATTTTTTGGGAGATAGAAGGCGTTTTGGATTCCTCCCTATTTTTATGCATTTTGAAACTCTTTTCATGCCATTTGGTGGATTTGTTTGTTGGTTTGAAGGCGTTTTAACAGCAAAAAATATTTTTGAAAATGCCACGTTTTACTTCTTCAAATGCCACAAATCATACCTCTCCTAAGTCGTTTTGGCTTCTTTCATCTAGGCATGGAGGGTGAAGTTATTATTTGACCGATTCTTCATGCTTTTGGAAGGCATTTTCCTGCCCATGGTATTTTGGTAAAAACGTGGCTAGAGTTTTGGAATACGGTTAATTTATTTTTAAGAGATATTCTTCTTTATTTCAAAGATTAATCATCTTGTTGAAGAAACATTTTCATATTGGAGCAAGGTAAGATTTCTTTTCTTCTTGTTTTTTTTTTTTTCTTGTTTTCTTGTTTTCTTGTTTTCTTGTTTTCTTGTTTCTCCTTTCTAGTTGTAAATTTGTAAATTTGTTGAAAGTTCTTCCCCAAAAATTGGTTTTGTGAGAGAAATTTTCCCCTTTGATAGCAATTTGTGAATTGCGTTGTTCTTCCCTATTTTCCCTCTTTACTTGTATTCGAGATTTTAAATCCCGATGACAAGTTGGATGAAAATCATTGTTCTTCCCTTACGGATAAAAGATTTAACCATCTTTTGTTGAAAGTTCTTCCCATTTTCTTGAAGATGATCTTCCCAAAACCTTTTCATATTCATTTCCATCATCCATACATACCATTCATACCATTTCATCTACTCATTTCACACCTTTATTCATTTTCCCCATTTAAAGTCTACCTGCAATCAGCCATCCAAAACCCGAAATTGGTCCAAAATGCACTCAAAAAACACTTGAAAATGAGTTCTAAAGGTCCAATTACAAGTGCAAACTTGTAGTTACCCATTACACATATGAAGTTGCATGTTTGTTCTCTACAATTGCAAGTTAATGCTCTTGTTTTCCCCACACATGTAATGCAACTTCTGAAACCCGAAATTCACTTGTGAGCCCATTTTTGTATCAATTTATCTCTTCCGTTGTCAGTCCGGTTTGCACACACAATCTACCAAATCAATTGATTAAGGCATGGGCCTTATTTTGCAAGAAGATTTCAAGAATGAAGAATGATACAAAGAAGAGATACAACAACAATTCATGGTTGAGAGCATAGAATGCTTTCAAGACAAAGATGGTCATGACATGAAAAGAGGAAGGTAACCCTTTCCCTCCTGAAAAGATAGTACTACCCCAAGCAAGAAGACAAGGATGCAAGTTCTCGTTCTGGTTCAAGATGTCTTTACCAATCCAGAATACTTCAAGTTCTAGCATCCTGAAGCGACATGAAGATCATCACAGACAAAGGATGATGTAGTTAGAGTCGTGTCTTTAGACACGTGGAATAGTTTTAGTTATGCATTTGTAATTTCGTTTTGACAAGTTACATGTAAAAAAAATAACTTTGTAATTGCAAGTTAACTTATTACTTGCACTTTTTTAATTACATGTAAAGCAACTACAAGTTGTGTTCAATGAGGACTGTAGTTGGAAGAAGTCTTAGTTAGTTATTGAATAAGTCTTGGTGGTTGAGAGAATCTCTCAAGTTACTTGGGATCCTCCCACCTTTTTCTCATGACTCCTCTCCTATAAATACTTGAGGGGTCTATTGTAATCTTTATCTTTTGGAAAGCAAGCAAAAACTCTGCCAAATTTACAACAAAGAAGTCTTTGAGCTTTCATGTGTAAATTCAAGAATTGAAAGGAATAGAAGGAAATTGCTCGAGCTTTGAGTCTTTGTGTTACATACTTGAGTTTGTGTTCTATATTATCTTTCTTGCAAGTGTTTCTTAAAGAGCTTAATCACATTTGATTTGCAGTCTTTGTGCTATCACTTGTTCTTAAGAGAATTTAGGAGCAGATTTTGTGAGAAATAGTTGTGAGTCTTTGAGCTTATACTACTTCCCATTGTTTTGAGTAGAAAAGAATAAGATATTTCAGTCTTTGAGCTGTTATAATTTGTTCTTGATTGAATTAGTATAGAAAAGGGTAGATAGGACTTCATATAATCAAGTCTTTGAGCTTGATATTGTTGTCCTGTCCCGAAGGAAGTGACAGAAGTCTTTGAGCTTTCAGGAAACTTCATTTTCTTTCTCTCATTTCATTTTGAAAGTTGTTACTGTTGTTTTATATCGAATCGCTGTCACTTTTCTATGAAGAGAAAATGATATTGTCTTTCTTGAAAGAAAAAGAAAGATTTATGTCCCATCCTATTTTATTTTTAAAGTTGTAGTTAGATAGGGGGGTCCTTCCCTTAATTAGGAGAGTTTTACTCACACACTGTGGTTGAAACCACAATTTTGTATATTTCCCCAAGTGTACAAAATATTCAACCAACACTATGGTTGAATTTAAAATAGGAAGCTACTTGGTAGACCTTGGCAGTTTGACCAGAATGCGGCACTGCATGATGGTAGAAATAATACTTATAGTCTTGAGAAGGATGGAACCAAACATACTTTGTTGCCTTTTCAAGAACCAAAAGAGGACAATCATAGTGGCAATAGTAAGGTAATGTTAGTAAGTAGGAAAGAGTTTGTAGATGGTGGGGATAAAGAAGTTGTAGCAGCAACGAAGAAGGTGTTTCTTCATTTTATAGAATGTTGCAAGGATGTGAACAATACTTATTTGCACTAGGACAACCAACAGGAGAAGAGGATAACCAAATTACAACAGATAAGTAGGAAGCATATGTTGGGGCACCAATAAAGATTGGTCATTATCTTCATAGCCAGAGTGTGGAGACAACAAAACAGAATATGGAAAATGATCTATTACTTCAAATTACATTCATTGAGGAAGAGTGCCTTGTACTAACAAAAAATGGGACAAACAATGCAACAGAGGATAAAGAGGTAATATTTCAGTTTTCATAATCCTTTGATACAGTTGAAGTTTCTTTACATGCATGTGCAATTGCAATGGAGAGGTATGAGGGAGCCAAACATCATAGTGCAACAATGAAGACTAGAAACATTCAAACGTTGTGTGTACTTTCTCAAATTTTGTTCATATTGATGATGAAATTGATTCTTGTAGCATTGGCAAAGAACAGGAAAGATGCAACAATGAGAGGCTCCATGTAGCATTGTGGCCAAATGTTAATAATGATGAGATGGGGTGTAAAGACCAAAATTTTGGGTGGAAGAAGATGGATCAAGAGGAGTTAATTTTTGTGAGTCCAGTTTGTACTAAGATGAACCTAACAAGTGAACAATAAATATAGGGAATACTTGGGAGGAGTAGTTCAATGCAGGGTGGACATGGATCCACAAGTGAATATGGAGAAACATAATTCATCTCACTGGGTAAAACATGCACTATTTTGCTCACATGTTGGAAGAAACAAAAGAAGTAAATTGATAAAGGTTGTTGATTCCAGACATAGGGGGTATGGTGTAAGTGGTTGATAGCTTGAAAGGGTAGTTTTACTACCCAACTCCCTTTGTGAGCTACGATCGCAAACATCTCACTTGGGGAGATTGATGGATCAAGAGGAGTTAATTTTTTTGATAGTTTGTACTAAGATGAAGCTAACAAGTGACCAATAAATATAGGGAGTACTTGAGACCTGATTAGTTCAATGCAGGGTGGACATGGATCCACAAGTGAATATGGAGAATCGGAATTCATCTCATTGTGTAAAACATGCACTATTTTGCTCACATGCTGGAAGAAACGAAAGAAGTAAATTGATAAAGGTTTTTGATTCCAAGCATAGGGGGTATGGTGCAAGTGGTTGACAGGTTGAAAGGGTTAGTTTTACTACCCAACTCCCTTTGTGAGCTATGATCACAAACATCTCACCTGGGGAGCTTGATGTAGGGGCATCAACTCTTCTTTTTGTGTTTCATGTTTTCATAGTTAGGTTTTTATGTTTTGTTTCTTCGTTTTGGTTTGCTAAGTTGTTTAGATTAGAATCTTCTTCTTTTTTTTTTTAAAGACATGTCAGATGTTAGGTGAATCTCATGAGCAAGTTTATTGGAGGAGATTCTCACATTTTATCCCTTTGATCTTCTTCGTTGGCACATTCAGTTATGGGAGTTACGGACATTGGAGAATTCCCGTGAAAAACAAAAATAGGTCTGCAACGGTGAAAAAATTGAAGGGGTAATTGATACATATTAGAAAATGATATTAAAAGAGATCATGATGGATTAGAAAAAGAAGGGAGTGGAATGACTAGCTTGGAAAAGACAAAAAGCGCCTAGCAGGGAAATAACAAGGAGAAGGAACAATCAATAGAAGGGATCTAAAAAAAGAAAAGAAGATCGAACATAGAAGAAGACCCGACGAGAAGAAACAAGAGATTGATTTGTTTTCAAAGACCAATTGGAAGGGGTGTGATTGGGCTAGACAAAATGGATTGGTAAAGGAGCTCTTGGTCATCGTTTTGGAAATAGAGAGGACTGATTTGGAGTGAGGACAGATAGATGATAGGAAGAAGTGTCCTCAATTTATTGAGGAATCAAGTTTGAACATACAAGGAGATCAAAGACACAAGAGTGTAATCAATGTTTCATAGATATTTTGCCACCTATTGTAGAAATAATTGTTTTTTTTCTGTTTTATTGATTGTATCTCAAGGTTAATCATAAGAAATTAAGTTGTATTATTATGATGAATTTATGAAGTTTATGCTACATCTATATGTGTGTGTGTCAACTTCCTATGTATTGCCATTTTACACTATTGATGGCTTGCCACCATTCAAAGGTTCTTATTATTCATTTGTAGTTACTGTCTCCTTTCAGGGCTTATGTTGCCATTGAAGGCAGAGTTAGTTTGCATTTTTTTGGGTTTTGGGAAGTCATTTGCCATCAAATTCTTTTAAGGAATCATTGCATCCACGCATGTAGAGTGTATTTGAGATAAATATATAGTTGTTATGGTATTTATATTAGAATTCAATTGTAGAGTTTGAGTCAAACTCATTGATTCATATTTCATAAGTAGTGGTTTATTCACATGAAAATCTCTCTCATGATAATGAATAGTTCACTTATTATTCATTGCATCTAGGTGATGCTCATAGGGGTGAAGCATCCAAGATACCTAGGAGGTAACCCATCCCAATATTACTCCAACTTAAGTATCCTTTAATATGGAGTTTCCCCAAAAAAATTAAGTCCATTTAGCTTGCTACTTCATATGCAAAAACCTTCAGCAAGTGTTCTTATGAACCATTTAGCTCATCATGATTTAAATATCATAGTTTGAGATACTGTAGAAAAAACTCCTTATAAATAGTTGGTTTTTTCATGTCTAGTTTTATATTCTATATATATAACATCACTATTCCACAAATGTAAGTTAGAATCTCTTTATTTCATACAAATTGGGATATTAAGAAAATATTCTAATTTTTGTAGTAAGGAACTAAATACAAACTCCTTTGCATGATATTTTGTTTCATTGTTTTTTTACTAAAAATAGTAGATTGGTAAATTCTTCAAATTCATTGATTTTCAATGTGTTCATTGAAAGTCTCTACATAGAGGCAAAATAGTATGAATTTGCAAATTAGAGCATTAGGTCATGTGGAAATTGTAATGTATAACCCTAATTTCTTTTTTTAAAGATGTTTTTGCAAATTTGAGTGTCCACATGAAATGGATAGTAACAGATTGTTGATAGGTTTGGTTTCAAGAACATTTGTAGAACATAATGCATAGAAAGGTGATATAAACTAATGTGCATTCCACAAACTCTTCAAATGCAAATTACTCATAGCAAACTACTCATGATCTAAAACTAAGATAGAATGCAAGATGTGTAGACCTCAAAAGAACAATCGATTGTAGATTTTAGTTTAATACAAATTTTCTATAACACTCCTTTATGCCTTGCAAATAATTCAGAATTGTTGGTCCATGTTGTTCCCTTCCCCAACCAATCCCCCCCTTGAAAGTGCCAAGTTGAAATATAATTGACAAGGTTTTTACCAATCTACCTATGTTTGAAATCTCACTCAAATTTTTTTGCACATGCCAAAATGGGCACTGGAAAATACAACGGTGATTAGGAAAAAATTATTCTAAATTCTTTCTTCCTCCAAATATGCTAACAAACATCCAATCCTTCTCCTTGGCTTCTAGACACCTCAATGTAAGAACTTTGCATCCTCCTAACAATAGAAATTCAACTCAAAAAAAACCCATGTGGCCTCTAAAATGGTGTACAAACATGTCCAAGGGCGACTTGCCTTAGGAAATTCAAATGCTGATAAAACCACACATATGATAGATGAATATTTATCACCCATCATTGAGAAAGCTTCAACTACAATACCCAAATGAAAATGTTAGATTTTCTAGGAGAAGAGCAAAAATGTGGGTTCCTATGCTTCTAAAAATTTGACAGCTAGCATGAAGAAAACTATCAAAATCAGCAAAACAAAAATAGAATTGCTATTGAAAACCACTGAGATTTAAAGCCCAAGCTTTTCATAGAACTTTGAGTTTCCTAACCAACTTTGAATATCCTAGATGAGAACTCAAGAATAGGCTAACGAGAAGCACAATTGACTAGGTGTTTTTCTTCAAGTAATCACAAATCTCGATGATGTAAGATCTATTCACTCTCCCAAGTTACATCCTCCACTTGTAAGTTTTTCCACTTCACTGAGTACACTCTCTGATTATCCTATTCTGTAAAGTATGCTCCCTAAAATCAATCACTACTTTTGGAATCAATATCAATTTGCCTTCCTCATCCAAAAGAGGCAACTCTTTAGAAGAAACCACATTATACCCAAGCACCTCTTGAAGTATGATATATGGAAAATATTGTACACCTTGCTACTCTCAAGTAGCTTGAGTTCATATGCCACCTCCCTAATCCTCTTGGAAAATTAGAATGGCTCATAGAAATGTGGCTTCAACTTCTTTGACCTGGAGGTCCACAATCTCAAGTAGACCATGTCTCCTACTTCAAATGTACAATCAATATGATGTTAGTCAACATACATCTTATGTCGATTTTGAGCATGTTAGATGTTATCCCTCAAAGATTTCATAATGTCCTAACTCCCTTGTAATAGATCATTGGCCCTAGGTGCCTTGTTACCTCCAATAAGTAGATCAATGAAGCTAGGAGCTTCATAGCCATACAATGCCATGAAATTAGACATCCTTATAGTCATATGGTAGGTAGAATTGTAACAATACTGCACTAAATGTAACCACTTAACCAACGTGTTTTGCTATCATGAAACATTGTGTAGATATCTTTCCACCCATTTGTTGACAATCTCAGTTTGTCCATTTGTTGCAGTTGGTAGATAGTGCTAGGAGTCAACTCTATTCTTCATAATTAAACAAAACCTACCAAAACAATCTCTAAACTTGTTATCCCTATCAGTGATGACGCTCTTTGACATCCCATGAAGTCTGAAAACCCTTGTGAAAAAATAAATTTGCCATCTATGCTATAAATCCTGCTGAAATGTAATAAAAATGAACAAATTTAGTCAACTTGTCCACTACCACATAAATATAATCATTGCCTTGCACCTAGGGAAGTCCTATAATAAAATATATGAAGATACCTTCCCATTTTTTAATGGGAATAGGTAGGGGCTGCAGTAGACCAGTTGGATGAGTATGTTCATTTTTGTTTTGTTGGCATAGTTGGCACTCACAGGACATACTTAAGAATTTCATCTTTCATCCTTTTTTTCTTGAGAACCTCTCACAGTATGTCTTTAAAAAAATCCAAGACGGGCAGCCATAAGAGTGATAAAATGTTTTTAGAACCTTCAATTTAAACTAAGATTTAGGAACTTATAGCAACAATAACTCCTTATAAAATATAAACTCATTCCTTACCTTGTGCCTGTCATCATGCAAACTTTAACATCCAAAATACTATTGGCAAATGAGTCACGTGCACATTCAACGTGAAATTTGCTCTTTCCTATGTTGCTATCTCTATTAGTGAGCACAAATGTGGCTTTCTTAACTATACATCAACCACTACATTTCTTTTCTCAATGTCAAAATCATAAACCTTGAGCTTACTAGCCCATTTTTGTTGTTTTGTCATTGTCATTGTCATTGTCATTGCCATTGTCGTTGTCATTGACATTGAGATCCTTCTGATTAAAGAAGTATTTAAGACCATAGTTTTAAAACTCGTGGACTCACCTATGGACTCGCGGGAGCCACGAGTCGACTCGCAAAGGACCCGTGAAGCGAGTCCTAGCAAGTCCATCTGAAGGACTCGCGAGTTTGCAAGGACTCACATGAGTCTTTCAGATGGACTCCGCGCGACCCAGAAAAAAAAAGTCATGCAAGCTTTAAAATTGAGTTTTTTTTTTAAAATTTGCCTTCATTTGGCATAATTGAGGGAGTGAAAAATAAAAGAAAAATAACACCCGACGCCCCTTGAACCCAATTTGGGGTCGCTACCCCCAAACCCTTGTCGAAAAATATAAGGGGAAATTGCGCCGATGGAAGTAGGGAAAATTTAACCTCTGAGTCTGATTAGGCTCCATATAAAAAGCATAATTAGCATTGAAGAAATCTTGGTATTATACATTTTAGAGTTGAAAGTTTGAAACTATGAGTATGTGACATGTGCAATGTTTCAATTATGGCTCTTATGTTCTCTAAATGCATTTAATTTCTTTATGTTTTTTTGTAAAACTGCGGTTTTTCACGAGTCCAAGTCCGAGTCCAAATTTTTGATTTGCCGAGTCCCGAGTTTTTCAACTATGTTTAAGACTATTATAATTAGTCTAAACCCATAAATTTATCTCTAACAAGATATTATCCGCATACGTACTGGACTAACCTCTCCTCTCATCATAAATAGAATAGCCCCTCTTTTAATTTCCTAATGTCGAGCACAATTGGATGTTTATTAGATGTTTTATTTTACATAAGGACAACCCAACCCCAATACCATCACCTGAAGCATCAGGTTATAGCGCTGCTATTCTGGTGCCATGAGGACCACATCTCTATTCAGGAAATTTGCCAAACAAGTCGTGGCTTGGTACTTATTCCTACGAGTTACATTCGTCTATCAAATCTTTCTCAACTATAATATCTGATCAAATTCACCCTTCTGCTGCGTTTTGAGTGATGTCTCATTAATATGGAATATCTGTGCATGATGATAGTGGAAGTCTATTTTTCAGATTTGTTTAATTTATCATTACCTATAATCTCCGCAAGAACATTGTCCATTTTTAAAAAAATAATGAAGACGGTTGACATCTCTGAGAACGATTCCTCTTGTCAAAACCTGGCACGGTGTACTTAAATGCAGTGTAGCAATTGGGAACATATTCTAATAGTTGTTTTGAGATCATTTTAACAACCCAAATGCAATTGCTATCATTCCACTATGGTGGCCAGTAAATAAATCTTTTTTCTTTTCTTCCACTATATTAATTAAATGCCTTGAATCTGGAAACACTCCGCTGTTCTCATTTTTTTTAAACGTTGTTGATGCGCACCAAGATAATGGCAAAGGTTGTTGAATTTGGCATTACGCCTGTCAATTGCATTTGCTTGAAAGTTACTGAAGCCTTTTAAACAAATTAATTTATGTATATCCTGTAACCTTCGGGTTATGAAGATATTCGAATCCTATTTTCAAACTCTTATCTTGGTGCGGCTGGCAAAGACAGAGAATGCTGACATTGCCATATGCATTTGTCTGAGATTTTCTGAAAAAGGCTTTTCAACAAATATTTATGCATATCAACAATCAAGGCATTCGAAAGCGCTAAGAGCTCTTAAAGAAAACTTATATAATAACTCGAGTTTTGCCTATGCTTCTCATTTGAATATCAAGGCAATTCCTTTTGCCTCATGTTTTAATGGATGCCCTGTACTCTGTTCAAAAGCTCCCATATTAGTGCAGCTGCGGAGGATGATGGAAAGGATCGGAGTTTTGGCTTTGCGCCTACAAATTACACTTGCGTGAAAGTTTCAACAAATCCATTTTGTCGAAGTCTGCAATCACTGGATTCCATGAGATGACATCTCTTTGACGCATTTTGTCAAACAGTTTACATTGTATTCATGTCTGCTAGAGCACTTCCATTTTCATGTCCATGTCCATGTCCATATCCAGACGTTTCAATTAGTTATAAAAACTATGAGGTTATAGGTTAGAAATTAGGGCATAAGTGTTTACTTGAACTCTGTATTACATTCCCTTAATATTAATGGGTGTACAAATATGTGACTTTTAAATGCAACATCACCACTCATTCTATACAAAAATATTTAAATTTGAATGTACAAAAATATTTAAATTCTAAATATTTTTTTTACTAATTAAAAAATTATAAAATGTATTTTTTAATTGAATTAGTTATTCTCTACTAATAATTTTAAAAAGAATATTTGTAATATAGTATAATTATGAATTAATAGATTTTTTTAATATCTTTTGTTTCTATTTTATATTTATATATCTTCTACAACTTATAATTTTAATGAGGCTATATTTTGTTTTAGACAATGTTTATTTCTTAATTGAATTAGTTATATTTTGTTTTAGACAATGTTTATTTCTTAATTAAATTAGTTATTCTCTACTAATAATTTAAAAAATAAAATAAAATTGGTTACAATATTGTAATTATGAAAAGGTAGATTTTTTTTTTAAATATCTCTTTTATATATATATTTATATATCTATTTAAAACTTATAATTTTGACAAAGGTATATTTAATTTCATATGTTGTTTATTTTGAAAATATTATGTTTATAATTAATATTAATATTTTACATGTGAATAGTTGTCAAATTTATTTTTTTGCGTTAATAGAAATATTAAAATATAGTAATATTTAATAATAATTCAATATTAATTACAATATCATAATATAATAATAACTTATATTAATTTTAATATAATAATAACTTAATATTAATTTTAATATAATAATAACTTAATATTAATTATAATATTATAATATAATTATTTTATAAGTAGAATAATGAACAAATATGATTGTATAAAAATATTTAAACTCTACTCTTTTTCTCACTATTTAAAAAATTATTTAAAAATAAAATTTATGAAATATATCTTTTAGTTGAATTAGTTATTTTCTACTAATAATTTTTTTAAAAAAAAATTGTTATATAGTATAATTATGAATTAATAGATTTTTTTAATATCTTTGTTTTTATTTTATATTTATATATCTATCTACAACTTATAATTTTGATGAAGGTATATTTTGTTTTAGACAATGTTTATTTCTTAATTGAATTAGTTATTCTCTACTAATAATTAAAAAAAAAAAATCAATGTTGTTTATTTTGAAAATATTATGTTAATAATTAATATTAATATTTTAACATGTGAATAGTTGTCAAATTTTTATTTGGGATTGTAGATGGTATTAATAATAATAATAATAAGTCTTAATAGATTTTTTTGCATTAATAGAAATATAAAAATATAGTAATATCTTAATAATAATTTAATATTGATTACAATATCATAATATAATAATAATATAATATTAATTATAATATTATAATATAATTAATATAATTATTTTATAAGTGGAATAATGAACAAATATGATATCTTTTTGCTTACTTTACCTATATTTCTTAAAAGATAAGTATACTATTTCTAACTTTCATAAACAAACTTTTCAAAATAGAAGTTAGGGATTATTAATATATTTTTTTCAATTTCATTTAATCAACTTTTTACTGATTACAATCATATCTCTATTAATTTATCACAACTTAGCTCTCTATTAAATTGTCACAACTCACAACCTCTCTCTCTAATTAAATTGCCATAACTCAAAACCTCTCTTTGTATTAACTAATTGTGAGTTGTGAATTTTTATAACTCATTATCTTCTTATTTATTTTCTTATTTTTCTTTATTTTTTTATTTTCTCAACACATACACTTCACATTTAACCATAAATAATTAAAAAAAATCTTCAACATAAAATGTGAACTCCATTAAATATCATTCCTCAAAGATAAATATTGCCATGATTTTTGGTATGTGAATGCAATGTCCCCACTTTGAAATATAATATAATAATGAATAATTATAATAAAATTTAAATATAATTTAAGAATAAAAATTATAATTAAATTCAAATATAAAAGAATATAATCAAATATTATTAAATTTGTTTCAAGTTAATGAATGGTCAAAAGGTGTGAAATGATAAGTTGTGACTCCCCCAAATATGAGGTATAAAAGGGTGAGGAGAACTCATTTGAAGGGGGATAATTTGGGAATCAACAACCTATAAATAGGGGACATTACAGTGAATTTTCATTGGGAGAGAGTGTTGAAAACTCATTCCTCAATCTTACAAACCCATGCATGACGAAAATTGCCATAACTTTCAATCGTCTTCATATTTTTTTATAAAAAATTGCTACAATACTAGTGATATATTGAAGATCAAAACCCATCAAACTAAAATCTTGAAAATTTGAAAAACTTTTGATTTAATCATTTTCGCAATCTTACAAGCATAAAATTGAAATTCTAATATCTTACAGACTATGATGTGGGTTGACCTGAAATCTGACCTCACTAATTAAAAGGATGCCTCAAATGTCTCTCCCAAACCATTTTACTATATCTACTATGAAAATTTTAATCAACTTTTCACTACTCACAACCATCTTTGTATTAACTTGTCACAATTCATTTTAATCAACTTTACACTACTCACAACCATCTCTATATTAACTTGTCACAACTCACAACCTCTCTTTGTATTAAATTGTAACAACTCACAACCTATCTCTGTATTAAATTGTCACAAATCACAACATCTCTTCGTATCAACTTGTAAGTTGTGAATTTTAATATCTCCTTAAATTTTCTTTTTTTTTTCTTTTTTTTTCATTTTCTCAACACATACACATTCACATTTAACTGTGAATAATGGAGAAAATTCCTCAACATAAAATGTGAACTTGCAGAAGCCAAACACTCAACAACTACTCTTGATTGAATATCATTCCAACAAATATAAATATTACTATGATTTTTTATATGGGAAGTTGCAGTGGCAGGGAGTTTTGAAAACCCATTTATCAATTTTATGAACTTGTGCACGAAGGAAACTGCCATAATTTTTAATCATCTTCATATTTCTAAATAAATTTCTACATGATGTATTTTAGATCAAATCCCATCAAACTAAAACCTTGAAATTTAAAAAAAAAAATTATTTAATTGTTTCCACAATCTAACATGCGAAAAATTGAAACTTTAAATCTTATAGATAGTAAAGTGGGTTGACCTAAAAACTAGCCACATTAGTTAAAATGATGCATAAAATATCCCTTCCAAACCATTGTACTATAGCTTCTATGAAACTTCAAAATTAATTGTTTCTATAATTTTGTTGTAGCATCATGGTTGCTCCCAGAATCTTAACTAAAATGGAGGATGACTCTTCTTCAAATGGACATTCCTTTAAACATAAATCTCATCACCTGTGACATTGCAAGGATGGATGAAGATATCATGACCATATAACACGTCTAGCACCATTATTTCACAAGTAGAACTATAGCGTCGTAAATTGTACACCCTTGCTAGGGTGGTACAATTTCACCCTTGGTTTAGCACCCGCCTTAGTGTGTTTTGAATCCTGCATTTCTAACCTCCTTTAAGAATTTAGTGAATTAATTTAATTAAATCTAAATTCATATTTCACCACTTCACACATTATAAAGTTGGGCCCTTTACCCTAAGCGTGCCCCTTTTCATTTTATTCCTTCAATAAATCATTAAATCATAAACCCTAATTATGTCCTATTTTGACCTTTAAGGCCCTATTTTGCATATCAAAACATCTCTAAATCAGTTGTAACTTTGGGATTCGCTCTAAATCATCATATCTAATGGGCCTAAAAATTTGGTGAAAAGTTGGTCGAACCAGGTGCACTTTGCACTCGGTCCCTGACATTTTTCTCAAAATTTCGGGAGCATAATTCTATGATATTATAATAATTAACCCAAATAAATTAGTAGGAAATTCAAATCCTTGGTTGGTCTAAAGATGAAATTAAGATCTAGGGTTTCATACATAAGAGCTCTCTTTCTTCATTTGAAGGCCTAAGGAATCGAATCTAGGAAAAAGATTTTGGAGCGATTATAAGGAACGTTCTATGTAGCGAAAGAGAAGATCTTTTGGAGTCTTCAACAACATTAAACAACATCTATCAAGCATTCTTTCATCAATTGGGGACTTTTGAATATGTAGGAAAGCAATAGGAGATCACCAACTGAAGATTGGCTTGTACCTCTCCCTTGGGGTTGGGTATGGTTTCATGTTATTTCCATGTCTTTGTATGAGCTTTATTACATCCATTTGATTTACATTCATGATTTAGATCACTTTACATCATTGATTTAGAGCATTTACTTTGTCAATTACAAGCATTTAGAGTTTACTCTTTAGGGTTGCTCTAGATTGTTTGCATTCATCCTAGGATCTTGCACACACACAAGATTCTTGCACACACTATTTTACTATACAAATCGGTTATTTGTTGAGGTAGGAATCACCGAAATAGGGGTTTGACTAATGAAAAACCCTATATAGCCACCCAAAACCCTATTTTCATCTACAGGTGCAAATTCGGGATCCGAGCATCGCTGCAAATTTCAAGACCGGTAGAGCATACAGAGACGGTTCCAGGGACCAAATCTCAGCAAAAACCCCTGGGACAGGGGCATTGCACCTTGGTCCTACCCATGACAGGGGCGTTGAGCCCTGGTCCTACCCAGGACAGGGGCGTGGCACCCTGGTCCTCCTTGATTTTGGCAAATTTTGGCAGAATAGCAACTTGCAGTCTTTAGATCTCAGTCTGTCAGTTACAACTTCTGATTTATAGAATCGAGACAGGGGCATAGCATTTATGTCCTAGACATTTTGGCTCATATTTATGGCACAGGTGTTCCTCTGAATTTGTCTCCTAATCTATACTTTTCAGCAGTATATCAGTTATTCTCAGTTCTGTATTTTCAAATTAGGGTTGCTTGTGTATACTTGCATTCTAGGTTAAATCATTCAAATCTTCACTTTGAATTTCTCCTATCTCTCATTTACAGCAATGGAATAGAAACCCTAAGAGGTAATCCTTGGATCTCTCTTCCTCACAAAAAATAGTTGAAGTGTGTTACCTCCCTAGGATCTTTCGTATTCCACGAGTGTGTACGCGAGAGTGGGATTAGGGTTTGCTCACTTGGTCTCACTTTTCCCCCTACACATCTTTGGTTAACCCGACGTGAATTCAATCTCATTTTAATTGCATTGCATTGTTAGATCTAGGCTTAGTATCTTTCATTTGCTTTATAAACATAAAATTCCAAAAAAAAAAAGTGAAAAAGTCAAGAAAAAGAAAAAAAAACTTTTCTTTATTTGCTTGCATTGTGTGTTTAAATCATTCAAAATGCCATATTTTTATTTTCAATATGTTCATACTTTTGGTTATTTATGCAATTAGGTTGATTATGATTTTAGTAAGGATGAATTAGATGAAGCTCTAGATGAGTTTTTGAACCCTAAGCCTTCTAAACCTTCATTTTTTCAAAAACTAATCAGCCTTGAACTACTATGCCATTTCGTCGTGATGAGAAAGATAAGTTGAATGATTCATGTCAAGGGTACAATCCTATCAACTCCTCCACTAGATCTAGCAACATGGTGGCCTACAACAATTCCCTTTATGAGGATATGTCTCCCTTTGAATCAAAAGATAAACCTTTCAATTGATATGACCATGCTTTGTTGGATGATGCCCTTGATGACTTTATGTCTTTGCCTAAATATTCAAACAAGAGCAATACATCTAAAAGGTTGATCAACATGATAAATGTGAATGAACATAGCAAGCCTCTTTTTATAGTCCAAGGTGCATATCCTTCCTCAACTTCACAACTTCCCAATCAACCTCTTTTCACTGTTCAAGGTGGATATGGTCATGATTCCTTTAGTACTCCTAATAAACTTGTCATTATTGTGCAAGGAAGAAATCCCACTAAGATTCCTTATAGCTATGCTAAACAACTAACTAAGGAGACTCATCATGCAGTTGCCCACACTTATAACACAAGAAACAATAGGCAACCTAATCTTCCTCTAGTTATCCCTACTTCTCTTCCTGATCCTCAACCTATTCTTCCTCGGGAACCTTGCATTTCACAAACTCTTGGTAAGGAATATGATCTTATTGAACAACTCAAAGCTACTCCTGCCAAGATATCCCTTTGGGATTTGATTCAAACTTCTTCAATCCGGGTGAACTCACAAAGCTGGTTCCCACTTTTTGGTACATCCTGATTTTTGCTGAAATCATACATTTTTTGAAAAATATAATTATTTAAGCTTTAAGAGGTCCCATTTGAAGTAATAAATTGAAGAGAGTTAGATCAAAGGCTCTTAGATCAAAATTTCTTGGATAGAACCTCTTTACTTCTAAATCATACTTGCAATGGAGTCTCCTTTGCATCTATCAAATGCTGATAAAAAACCAATTTTACATTAGCTTTTGAGTGGTCAAACAAATTCATTTAGAAGTTTTGTTTTCTTGAGGATTTAGTCCTTATTATAAGCTTTCCAAATAGTATAATTTTTAATATATTTAAGTTTATTAATATATTTTTATTTTATTTTTTATGAATGTAGGTTTTTAACCGAACATGAACTTCTTTGTTCAATGCATTGGGAAAAATAGCAAACTAATTCAAAAATTTTTTGAAAAATATCTATGCCCTAGGTATTGATGTCTTCTTTCTAACAAAAAAAATAAAACTTAATTTTGATATATATAAAGCAAGTTATGTGTTCAAACGTACACCTATATCTAAATTATAATTAGTCGGACTTCAAAACTTAATAAAATAAAAAATATTCAACATATCACTATCAAACCAACTGCATGCCCTGGGTATTGATGTTACAAACCAAAATTTAAAAGAGATAATTTTTTATCATTTATAGAAAAAAATTTATACGTTTCGGGATGCACATCACTCTTAAAAAATGTTGTTTCCTGTAAAAAACTACTTTTGAGGGAGATGGAAAAATCAATAAAATTTTATTCAAAAAAATTTGAAAAAAATTTATTTAGAATCTACAAAAAGGATGTTACAAATCACTAGTTTACATCATCTTCAAATTCTTAACGATTTAAAAGTTATAGGTGTCGGAAAGTGAAGGTTTTTTGCAAAATGTTCATCTAAGTGTCAAAGTTGGTCAAAAAGTGGGAACCAGTATTGTGAGTTCACCCATCCATCGTGGAATATTACAATATGCCTTGAAAACTTTGAATGTCCCATCCGCATTGACATCTAATAATATGGCTTCCTTGATTGATTCTATCACATCTCCTAAAGCTCAAATTGTGTTCACCCAAGATGAGTTACCCACTAGTGAGATCCAACAGAAATATGATCCTTTAATGATTGTGGCCATCATAAACGAAAGTGCAATAAGATGAATACTAGTGGACAATGGTTATGACCTTAATGTTTGTAGCATTAACTTGTTGCATAAAATCAATGTCGATACATCTAAGCTTGATTCTCTTACTATTTGAGGCTTCGATAATGTTGCTAAATCTTCATTAGGTATCATCACCTTTCCTATTAAGGTAGGTCCTATTACTTTACCCACACCTATTCATGTCATGCTTGGAAATCTAACATGTAATTTGTTGTTAGGGAGACCTTGGATTCGTAGCATGCAAGTTGTCCCCTCTACATTTCTTGGGCAAGTTAAATTCATTTACAACAATAAAACATATACCTTGCTAGGTGACACTAATCTCTGGTCTTGTTTGTAAACATCAACATCCAAATCCTCTTCAATTGGTTCTTCCCCAACTATCCTAGATGATTCTTCCGAAACCTCTACTTCTACTAGTGTGTCTATTTCCTCAATTCCATCTCCTACCTCTAGTTCATCTCCCAATAATTCCTCAAGTGAACCTAAGGTTCTTGAGGAAGAGTCTTCTCAAACCAATTCCACTACCGAAGATGTCTTCTCTCCTGAAAAGATTCTTGCAAAAGATGATTGGGGATCCCTTGACTTTAATCCTACTTTCATAGGAGAATATAAGATTCCCCATAGAGAACCCAAGGTTGAAAAGAAGAAAGAAGAAGAAGAACCTAAAAAGAAATCCACATTACCTGATCCATTGAGTAATAACTTTTTGGCGGCTTGTCAGAGTTTGTCTCCTTTGTTTTTTTATTTAGAGGATTTTGTTCCTTTACTTTATGAAAATTCTCCTTCTCTTTCAGAAATGGCTAACCTTTATGATCATGGCTTTCACATCCTATCTAGGTGTGGATATAATAGTAATGGATGTGGTTCCCAAGAACAAGGGATAATAGTTCCCTTGGAAAATAACTTCTGTGATACAACATTTGGGCTTGGTTATGATCCTTTTGAGCGTACTAAAGCTTCTAAGAGACCATCTATTAGTGTTAATGTCATTTCCACTTCCCTTTCAATAAAATATCCAGAGTATATTGACTGTGACTCTTCTAGTGTCTTTGCTTTGGATGTTTTTCTCACTTATGATTCCTTAGTAGAATTCCTAGGAGTCTTTGACAACCTTCCTCGTTATCACCATAATCACAGTTTTCCCTATTGTTTAAATACGAAAACTTACTTTAGGAAAGAAAAAATAATGATGAGATAGTTAAAGAATTTTCTCAGTTGAAAGATGCTCCTCAACAAAGAAATCTCCTCATAAGTGACACTATTGATATCAGGATGGACCCTTCTATTGAAGATAAAGTCATTAAGATAGGGAAATGTCTTGATTAAGAAGAACAAAACAATATTCTGAATTGTTACATGAATTCCCTAAAATATTTGCTTGGATATATTTTGACATGCCTGGCATTGATCCTAAGATCGTCACTCATAGCATTGTCTTAGTTCCTGATGCTAAACCCGTGAAACAAAATATTTGAAAGATGAACCCTAAAGTAGCATTGCTTATTAAGACTGAGATTGAAAATTTATTGGATGTCAGATTCATCCGTCTGATCGATTATTCCCCATGGATTTCAAACAATGTGGTTGTGGCTAAATATGATAACAAGATTAGGATGTGTACGGATTTTCAAGATCTTAATAAAGTCTCTTTGAAGGATGATTTCCCTCTCCCAAATATTGATATGATAGTAGATTCCAAGCAGGACATGCTTTATTATCCTTCATGGATGGTTTCTCAGGATATAATCAAATCTTCATTAATCCTCAAAATCAATTCAAAACTACTTTCACCACCCCTTGGAACACGTTTTGTTGGGTTATGATGCCTTTTGGATTGAAAAATGCAGGCGCTACCTATCAACGTGCTATGACCCTCATCTTCCATGATTACATGCATAAAATATTATAAGATTATGTTGATGACATCTTATATAAATCCATTCTTTGTATAGATCATGTTAAGATCCTTCATCAAGTCTTTGAAAGAATTTGTAAGTACAACATGCACTTGAATCCCCAAAAGTGTATTTTTGGTGTGGATAGTGGAAAACTATTAGGATTAATAGTCTCGCATCATGGAATTGAGGTGGATACGAAGAAGATGGATGCCATTGTTAACATGCCACCTCCTAAAAATGTTTCCCAACTAAAAAGTTTACAAGGAAAGATTCAAGTTATTTGTAGGTTTGTTTCTCAACTTGCGGATTGTACCTTTCCTTTTACTCAATTGTTTAAAAAGAATATCACTTTTAAATGAAATAAGGATTGTCGTCCAGCATTTGGGGACTCAAAAACATATTTGGCCAATCCTCCCATTCTTCAACCTACTGACCCTTCCAAACCCTTTCTGCTATTCACAACTACTTCCCCTCATGCTCTTGCAGTCTTATTGGCACAATGTGATAAGGATGGTAGAGAATGTATAGTTTATTATATAAGTCACTTTCTACTCGATTACGAAGTCTAATATTCTGTGATAGAAAGGCAGTGCCTTGATTTAGTCTTTGAAACCCAAAAATTAAGGCATTACCTTTTGAATATTGAAATCCATGTTATCATTAAATTTGATCCTCTAAAGCACCTCTTCTCCAAAACTAATCTTTCAGGATGATTATCCATTATGATGTTGATCGAGTTTGATCTTAAGTTTGTCTCGCAAAAGGCAATAAAAGGTCAAGTGTTGACTGACCACTTAATTGAGGCTCCTTCACCCTTCTCTCTACCTAACCCAGAGTCTTTTCCCGATGAAGGCATTCTCTCTACTGAGGTTGATGAGATTTGGGAATTATATTTTGATGGCTCTAGGTGTCGAGTAGGATCAGGGGCAAGGGTTTCCTTAATCTCTCCTAAAAAAAAACCTATCCCTTTATCATATCATCTCAATTTCTTGTGTACCAATAACATTGTTGAATACGAGGCTCTTATAGCTGGAATTAAAGTAGCTCTAGCATTAAATGTGAAACATCTACATATTTATGGAGATTCTCAATTAATCATAAGGCAAGTGACAGGAATTTATCAAGCTAAGAAAAATAAATTATCACAATATAGAGATTTAGCTATATCCTTGTTGCAAAATTTCAATTCTTATACCATGGAGCCTATTCCTCTAAAAGATAATCGACATGTTGATGCAATGGCATGTGTAGCCTCTCTTGTGTCTTTAGAGAACCCCTTGGTAGATCTCAAATTCACTATTCACAACCTCATTACCTCGGCTATTGCCAATAATCCTAGTGATGTGGCATATTGTTGCATTATAGATTATGATGACTGGTACTCGCATATCGTGAGATATTTGAGTGATGTTACCTTTCTCGACTCTATGAACAAGAATACTAGGGCTAGGATTCGTAAGTTGGCCACTAGATACATTATCCTTTCTAACGTTCTTTATAGAAAGGTTATAATGGTCTCCTCCTTCGATGTCTTAACAAAGTTGAAATCCCTATTTCTCTTGAGGAAGCACACTCAGGTGCTTGCAGGGGGCATTTTGGGGGCAAATCCTTTGTTCAGAGATTGCTCTGAATGGGATATTATTGGCAAACCATGGAAAAGGATTCCTTTGCATTTGTTAAAAAATGTCATTAGTGTCAACAACATACCAATTTGATCCATGCTCCTGCCCAATAACTTTGATCTCAAGTAGCATCTTGATGGACTTGTAAAGCACTAAGAGGGGGGGTGAATCAGTGACACCAAAACCAATACTACTCTAAACACTGACTAGTAGATATACTTAACAAGTTTGTTAAACACTATGCATGCAATCCAAAATGATATAACAACATCCACAATAAGTAAAATATCCACCATAACACAAGTGTTTATACATGGAAAACCCAAATGGGAAAAACCACGGTGAGATGGGACTCACAAGTTAACTATCTGCAGTAATAGATAACTGACTGGTTAAGGTCTACAAAAATTTTCTTTGCTAGGAGTGAATCATGTTAAAGATCCCAAAGCTTAGTTAAAATCTATACCCTATTAAAGGTAGTACCCTATAAGGAGTAACCTTAGTAGAGGATTTCTAAATCCAAACTAATGGATCACCTGGTTAGAGGATTTGTACAATGAAGCTTGTTAGAGCTTACCCAATTAGGGGATTTGACTGTTGCAGTGATTAGAAAACAACAGGTGGTGTGATCTGGTAGTAGCACAACTTGCTTGAATAGATCCTCTTCTGCGCACTCAAAACTTCATTACCAACATACTCTCCAACTTAACACTTCTGCCTTCGCATCAAATCATCCCATAACATATCTCCTTCGCTCATACAAAATAATTCATTGTGATGTCAATATATAGACATTTAGATTTCATGTCGGCCTCTAGAAATCATATCACAATTTCCTAGGTGCAGTGTATTTGGTCAAACAATCATAACTCATCACAAAAATACCACCAAAAATTGTCGGTTAGGATAACTCATCACGACTAGTGATAACTCATCACATAATCAATGAATATCGGTTGGAACAACAATACCAGTTGGAGTTAAACATATAAACCGTTTGTCCTTTGATGCTCCTTTGATAATCTTTGTTGGATCTTCAGGTTGTTGTTGATTTATATATATCCATATATAAATACACACTGGTTGTCTCCATGTATATATTAGTTGTCATCATGTACCAGTTAGATATAAACTTCTAGTATACCAATTGTAATATAAACAACTTTGAAGTCACACTGGTAGACAATATGAACATATGTGTGTGTATGTGTTTCATCAATGACAACATATGAGGCTATTCATTGCAATCATCATCAAGCAAACAATCTCTCCCTTTGGCATTGATGGCAACACTTAGAAAATTTTACAACAATATCGCTAAGTGTGCTTACAAAAAAAAATATTGTACACATATATATATACTCCCCCTTACTACATACAACATACAAAATTTTCACAACACACATACATATTTCTACTCCCCCTTTGACGACAATGCCAAAGTGAAAAGAAAAATACATATATATATAGAAAAATTTGTATCAAAATGTTTTATACATACAAAAACTTGAAAATCTGGATCAAGATGTATGCAATGAAATCCTCAAAAAAATGTCACTAAATTTTCTCTTCAATTGAGAAAAAGCATGTTGACATGACTCCAACAAGTTCTTAGTGATCTCAATTGTGGTCATAATCTGAGTACAAAACTCTTCCATTGAATCAAGTGTACATGTTTCTGGAGTAGCCAAAATTGCTTCTGCATTCTTGTAGGCTCTTTGCAATATGTCCACTTGGGGTCTGAGTAGATTCTCCAATTCCTTCAGGAATCAAAGTCTTTTGCCTTTTCAAAATCATAGGTATCTAACCTATTTTGCAAATCATCCACAAATTTGCCAAAAGAAAAAATAGAATCTTGTAGCGGTACATATGCATTGCATATCTTTTCTAGCTCTTGCTCTGTTTCAATTCTCCTGTTATTGATATCAAAATAAAAAAATGAAACATTAGAAGTAGATGCAAGAATTTTCCCTCTTGTTTCAATAGCTTTGCTTAATAAATCTTTATTAAGAGATAGAGCATTTTTTCCTGTATCAATCTCTTTCATAAGCTACTCTCCACACTTCTTCCTATAACTCTTCTCAGCATAAGTTTGTGTTTCTTCTTCTAGGGACTTAAGTTGGTCAGATGCATTAGCGACCAATTTACCAAGTTTGCAAATAGGAGTTGTCAAATACCCTGTAGCAGTTTCTGGTAGTAGACTTGTCAGAATATCCACAGCATTCCGAATGGTTTCTTCTTCCATTCTTTGTTCTTTAAGTCTCTTCTTGTGTGCCCTAGATTGCATGACAGTTGCAATATTCATGATTTCTGATGCACTCGTGTTATCAACAATTATAGGTCCTGAGATACCTAATGAGTCATCATCATCTTCATCAGTTTGTTGTATGACTAATGACTTTACCGGTTCAGCAGATGTTACCTTATTAATCTTTTCTTTCTCTTGTTCGTTCTCCGTTTCCTGTTCAGAAATCTATGTATCAACTTTTTCATCAGATTCCTTTTGAGTGGCCTATGAAACTGGTGGGATTTGGGGTTTCACTGGTTGTTCCTTGGCTGGTGGAATATCCACTCCTGGTTGAGTTGTCGATATCTCAACTGAAATAACCTGTGAGTCTGAAATTGTCAGTGGTTGCATATCTGGTGCAGTAACGTTTCCAAATAGATCTATTGCTTCCTAAATATCATCAACAAGTATGAATCATTGGGAAATAGTGTCATCCTTCTTCTTGACAGGATAGACAACATCATCTTGCACAATTTCTTCCTCATCCATTTCAGGTACATCAATAGTATCTTGCTCATCCTTAGAAGAATGTATAAGCTCTTGCATCCATTGGATATTATGAGCAATCTGATGAGTCTCAGTTTCAACATGTTGCACCTTTCCACTAAGTAGCTTCAATCTTCTTGCCTTGAAAGCAAATTGGAATTTGTACTTATCAAGAAATTCATTTAACTCATCATTTGACAAATCAGAAAAATATTGCACAAATACATCATCTATAATTTCTTTTTCTTTCTTCACAGCTTCCTCCCATTTATTCAAAAGAATAGTATGTAAGGAATTAGAAATATCCTTTTCAAGATCATGAGGTAATCTATTGTAATGGCACAAATAATTGATTACCTATTGAACAATTTGTTCCTTCTGATCTTCACTAAATGAAATAAAATGATCTTTGACATTATCAAATCTGTTTCTTCCTAATGTCTTCTCCGTTCTCTCAAAATTAGTCTCAAGATTGTAATTTAAGACATTAATAGGCACAGTTGCCTTTGGCACTTCTTTCACTGGTTTGGTTGCTTTACCAGTTGCTTTCACTTTCTTGGGTTCCTCCTCAGTATCAGTACTTTCAGATTCTGCTTGGAGAATTAGTTTCCGACCTCTTTTCTTTGCTGCAAACTCCTTCTTTACATATACTTTAGGTTCTGGTTCCATTTTAGATTGGACACTTCATGTCACTCTAGTACTTTTTATTACCGGAGGTGCTTGCTCAGCATTCTTCCGCTTACCTTTACCACTTATGGTTGGAACACTACTGGTTTAAGCTTTTGTAGTTTGAACTTCAACTGTATCCAATCTTGTCTTCTTCTTGTCCACTGGAGATGCCAATAGGTTATTGGTATATCCGATCAATAAGTTATAATTGACTTCATAGATCATGTCTTCCATTTCATCTTCTCTAGGCTCAATAGCCTCCATCGGACAAAAATCAGTGGTGACTATGAAAATGATATCCTTGGCAAAGTTTTTCACCACATCCTCAGGTAGCCTTACCCTCATACTCATTTTCTTCTAAAATTCATTGAAATATTTATTCATTGCAACAGAGAAGGTGTTCCTCACAACCTTTTTGTTGTTCTTAATCTAGGTAGTTACTGGTAGATCCTTAGACCATTCAAGATCACTAATTCTCGGTAGGAAATTTTGGAAATAAAAGAATAAACCAATCAACAACTAACCAAATTTAAACTTTTGACTATTATCCTTCTTGATAGACTGAAGATTCAACATTAATTGGCTCCTTATGGCCTCACATAGGTCATAATTAGCATTTTCAGCTATCATTTTATAAGCAATATGCACTGTTGTAGATCGTACATTGTTCATTCTACTGGAATAGAATATCTGGTAGCCTATAACCACAACTGCCAACTTAATCATTGGGTCCTTGATGTTATTGACAGAAAAAGAATGCCCATCAAAGGTTGATGAGGTTAAAGTGTTTACTGTCTCTTTTGAAATTCGCCTCAGCTTAGGTACTTCACCGCTTGAGCAAAAACTAGTTACTGCTTGAATAGACTCCTTGGTTATAGTGTGAGTCCTTTCCAAATACATATTTTTCCCCATGAAAACGACTCAGAATAATTCGGATATGTTCCTCTTCAAAATCTTCAAGAAAATAAGTTGCATTATGAAAACCTTTCTCATAAACCCTAATATACTCGGGTTGAATCTTTTTGTTTTCATCGCAAAGGGATTTCAACTAAGAATATATTGACAATGATCCTAAATCCTCGATTTTACAATTAATGTAGCTAGACAAATCTCCTTTCACTACGATACCGTTAGGAACTTGAGATAAAGCATTATAAGACACAATTCATTCCGACTTCACAACCTCCATAGGTTCAGATGTGATCATCAATTTCTCTACTGGTTTAGAAGATGATTCCATTTCAAATAAACTAGATTTGAAGCAAGATTTTTCAAATAAATACCTTAGATTACATGTGCTGCCTCATTTACCGGTTGATTACTCAAGTGCACACCAATTCAGTCTTCACTAACTTTCAAATCAGCTTCATCACTCAAATCACGATACAACTTCGACTAAAATCAGCTAGCAATCCTTTATTTGCTCTACAACTGCTCAAGAATTCTTTCTCGAATGCATTAGGGTAAAAATAACAAAGTAAAACTCGCTTTTATCCTTTTTACCTACTGCATTAAATGCTCGCCTGTTAGGGTTACAAACCCTAATTACATCGCTTAATGATGCATACAATATTGATAAATGTAAAACCGGTTGATAAACTTTTGAAAAACCGATTGACAAAGTTATCAAAATTTCATGCATTCAAACTCTCTTACCACTCATTCTTTTCAAGGGGTCTAGAAGTAGATTTACCGCTATGCTCCCCTTAGCCATATTGAAAGGCTCAGTTCACCGGTGCAGGATTCTCCACACTGGGTGAAGGATTAGTTTCTTCTCTAGGTATATCATCACTCTTCTTTTTCCATATTTGATTCATTTCTTCTCCGGTTTTTTCAATATTTACCTTATGCTTGCCTTTCTGATCTTTAGAATGATTAACCGGTTTGTTCTTTCTGGATCTACAAAACTTTGTCATGTTTCCCGGTTTATGATAATGATAGCAGGCCATTCCAGATGATCTCCAAGGTCCTACATTGCCTCTTCCAGTTCTCCTTTTGCAATTCATAGCCACATGACCAAAATTATTAAAGATGGTGCAAATGACATTTGTTACTTTTTCCATCTCAAATGGACTAAATTGGTTGACATAGGGTCTTTGCCAGTTTATTTTACCTCGATTATCATAATTTCTCATCCAATTGCCATTTGATCTTGGATTCATATGCGGTACTGGATTATTTGCTCCATATCTGCATTCAACTAATCTATTTCCATACATTTTGCATGTGAAACAATGACCTTAAAATTTCTTGGACATATACCTAGTATTTGTATTCTAGCTTAGATTTCCATTAGGTTTGTTTCTACACACATTTGTAGTATGACCAAGTTTATGGCAAACAAAGCAAGCAAGTTTAAAAACCTTCTTATCGATAGGCTTTTTAGCCTTAGGTGTAGTTTTGTCCTTATGAATGTTTCTCTTTGTACCGAAAGATTATCCTTTCTCAGATGTGCTAAAACCGAGTCCAGAGGTATCACCTTTCATCCTTTATGATTGAATTTTCTCATCTATCAAGGTAGAACTTTTGTTGAACTTTTCCAGTTTCCCATTCACTTCAGTGAGTTGTCTGGTAAGATCTTCATTATGTTTTGATAGAGTCTCTCTCAGAGATGATGCCAATTCAAGATCTAGTTGTAAGGTCTCTTTTTCTTCTTTCTCTGCATTCCAATGCTCCTGCAAAGTAGCATTGTCTCACTTGATCTTGGCAATCTCATGATCTCTTTCTTTGATGAGATCTTCAACAGTTCTCCTGGCTTCCAGTTCCTGACTCATGCGGATAGTAAGGCCTTCTAGCTCTCCTCAAATTTAGCTTTTCACTGTTTAGTTTTTCAACTTCCTCAGCTAAAGCATCAATATTGGCCTCATCTGAAGAACTATTATCAGATATTTCCAAAAGTTGTTCAGTTAGCTCTCTCCTTTTGACTTGAGAAGCTTTCAGTTTGAGCCTTAGGGTTTCAAGCTCATTTCTACTAGCTTCAAGCTCTCTAGCCATCTCAAAGTAGCTCATATCCCCCATGGTGGATTTAGGGTTTCCTTCCAAGTGATTAGGCTTTAAAGAAGTTAGGCTCTGATACCAATTGGTGGACTTGTAAAGCACTGAGGGGGGGGTGAATTAGTGACACCAAAAATAATACTACTTTAAACACTGACCGGTAGATATACTTAACAAGTTTGTTAAACATTATGCATGCAATCCAAAATGATATAACAATATCCACAATAAGTAAAAAATCCACCATAACACAATTGTTTATAGGTGGAAAACCCAAATGGGAAAAACCACGGTGAGATGGGACTCACAAGTTAACTATCTGCAGTAATATATAACTGACTGGTTAAGGTCTACAAAAAGTTGCTCTGCTAGGAGTGAATACTGTTAAAGATCCCAAAGCTTAGTTAAAAGCTATACCCTATTAAAAGTTGTACCTTGTAAGGAGTAACCTCGATAGAGGATTTCTGAATCCAAACTAATGGATCACCTGGTTAGAGGATTTGTACAATGAATCTTGTTAGAGCTTACCCGATTAGGGGATTTGACTGTTGCAGTGATTAGAAAACAACAGGTGGTGTGATCTAGTAGTAGCACAACTTGCTTGAATAGATCCTCTTCTGCGCACTCAAAAATTCATTACCAACATACTCTCCAACTTAACACTTCTGCCTTCGCATCAAATCATCTCATAACATATCTCCTTCGCTCATACAAAATAATTCATTATGATGTCAATATATAGACATTTAGATTTCATGTCGGCCTCTAGAAATCATATCTCAATTTCCTAGGTGCAGTGTATCCAGTCAAACAATCATAACTCATCACAAAAATACCACCAAAAATTGTCGGTTAGGATAACTCATCACGACTAGTGATAACTCATCACATAATCAATGAATACCGGTTGGAACAACAATACCGGTTGGAGTTAAACATATAAACCATTTGTCCTTTGATGCTCCTTTGATAATCTTTGTTGGATCTTCAGGTTGTCATCGAGTTATGTATATCCATATATAAATACACACTGGTTGTCTCCATGTATATACTGGTTGTCACCATGTACTGGTTAAATATAAACTTCTAGTATACCGGTTGTAATATAAACAACTTTGAAGTCACACTGGTAGACAATATGAACATATGTGTGTATGTGTTTCATCAATGACAACATATGAGGTTATTCATTACAATCATCATCAAGCCAATACATCTTGGCCCTTTTCTACATGGGGTTTGGATCTCATTGGTAAAATATCTCCTCCCTCCTATCAAGGACATACTTTCATCATAACCACAACTGATTACTTTACGAAGTGGGTAGAAGCAATTCCTCTTCAATCTACTACTGCTAAAGTAATTTGTCAATTCATGTTAGATAACATCATTTCCCAATTTGGAATAACTTCCGCTTTGGTTTTGGATAATGGAACATCATTTAAAAATAAAGATGTGAAGAATTTTCTCAAGAAATAGCATATTCAACATAAATTTTCTACACCCTACTCTCCTCAATCAAATCGTCAAGTTGAATCTTCAAATAGAATAATTGAACAAATTCATTGTAAGATTGTGAACAAGCATGGTAAGGATTGGCATACTCAGTTGATCTACGCTCTTTGGGCTTACTGAACAAGCGTACGTATCTCTATGGGTTGTACTCCTTATAATCTTGTTTATGGTGTTGATGCTATTATGACTTTGGAGTTAGAAATTCCATCTTTAAGAGTTTCTCTTAAGGGTATAGTGGACGATGATTCTTGTAGAGAACAAAGGCTCCAACAACTTGAGATGCTTGATGAATGGCGCATAAACGCTCTTGAGCATATTCAAGCATATCATAAAACTTTACAACGAAGCTACAATGATAAGGTCATTTAACGTTCTTTCTCAGTAGGTGATTTAGTATTTTATGAGAATTAGCGCAACATGAATGCCTTACCTGAGGAAAAAGGAGAATTCAGCCCTAATTGGCTTGAACCATACATCGTTGTTGAAGTTTATGGATCGGGTGCTTATAAGATAGTAGATGTGGAAGGTACGCCTCTCAAAGAACCTATAAATGTTATGTACCTTCGTAGATACTATGGCTACTCCCTCTCTCTCTCTTTCTAGTTTATTCTCTCTCCTTGTGCCTTTTTCTTTCTTCAAATTGGATAATATGTTAGCACATCTTCATTAAAGTATGTGGTATTAAATGATATTGTATATTGTTTAGTCTACATTACTTCATTCTTGACAAGCATGTTTCTTCAGTTTATTGTTTGTCTTCGATTCATTTATGTAAATTGTAGTAGATTTACATTTTATATGTGCTAGCATGTTACACAATTTCTTATGTGTTAAATAGGATTATATCATGTTGTGCTTAATTAGAGTTAATTAAATCACATTAGTCATGTGGTTCTTAAGCTTAACACGTGTTCCTTTTACATCACCAAGGTTATATTTAATTAAATACTTAGTTATTTAATTAAATCACACATGTATCAGTTTAATCATGAAGCATTGAGAAATCAATCACATGGAAATTGGATTAGACATACATGTTCATTACCAAATATGTTACTTTTAATCAAAGCAATGCATACATTGTTTCAAGAATTAAAATAACAGTTTTGAGATAAAATATAAGCATAAACAAATATATATCGATGAATGCCATAACATGTATATCATTGTACATCAAAAATGCCACATACTACAACATAGTCATCTCCTATCCCTAGGACTAGCAGTTGGAGGATGGTGACTAGATTTCCCCTCCTAATTTGGTCATGGGGGTAGACCCATGGGTGTGTATCATGATGTAGAACATGAGTGACTCTGTAAGGAGCTACTACACTCCCTCTCCATCATGATCCCGCAATATGTTGCTAGCTCTGCCTGAGCCACTGCTAGATCACGCTCTGTCTATTGTAGCCTCTCTAACAAGGTACTCTCCCTCTCTCGCTAGACCTCTAACTCCACCCAAAAGGGGGTGAACAGGTATTCATACTGCCCAGCACTCCTTTGAGGTCTATGCACTATCTGTGAGGAGATAGGAATGTGTGCGGTTTTGATGATGTTCGTCACTACATTTTGGATAAGAGAATGCCACTCCTAGACACCAACTGCAGATATAGAAATAGGTTTTCATCGATAACATTCTATATCATCAAATCTAAATAATTCATATACATAAATTGAACAATCATAAAACATCTTACCTAGATCTCCCTCTCGCCAATAGGGGTCATGGAAAGAGATCTCCTATGACTGGAACCCGATAGGCTCTCCGCGATCATAATGTCTTTGTACGGTGGGCATGGGACTGGAATTAGGACCCCTTATAGGGTCCTTCTCCTCTCACGATGGAATGCTCGGTGGATCTAAGGCTATGGTGTCATCTCCAAAGTGATGTGGAACTTCATTTGAGTCCTCCTCCTCATCCTCCTCGTCCTCGTCCTCCTCCTCATCCTCCTCCTCCTCCTCTCCATCCCATCTCCATCAAGGCCATCAACATCACAGGGTGGAACTTGATGGAAGGCATGGTCATCACATACCATAAACCTACTAAGTGTAGCAACTCCTTGTCCTTTGGTGAAAGCCTCAGAATCTGACTCTGGGGGCTTCGAAAGGTATGGTCGGCAGTGTGCTCTCGTATGTAGGGAAGAATATGCAAAACAAAACTATCCAATCATCAGTAATTATTCATTGATCGGCATCAAGTAATTGAAAATATCATCGCATCTAATTTACAAATCAAATGCCTGATCTCGTGAAACCCTCGGTCACTCCAAGAAGGGACCAGGGTGCCCCTCTGGGACTAGAGTGCCTTGGGAGGACTAGGGTGCCCTAGGATACCATGGTGCCCAAACAGGGGGGCATGTGCATGATCTCGATGCTGACATCATCGATGCAGAAACCAATGCAAAAAAGAAAAGTCAATAATGAATCAATGGAAGGTCAACTCACCTCACCGAGCAATCCGTTGGTCAATAAGGTCTGGCACAAGATCTCCATCCACGTGGGTTTGGATCAACGTCGAAGCATGATGGCTAATGCGTGGGCTCCTTTGTAGTGAATTGTGCTAAAATTTAAAAAGTGACAAATGAAAGTGTCGCTTTCATATTTATGAGGTATGCACTTTGTCATTTTTATATGATTTTAATTTAAAAACCCTAATTTGGCCCTTTTCACTTAATCTATCATTGACTTAAGTTAGGGAGCTCTGATTTTTGCATCGTCGATGGCGTTGGAATCGTGAATTCGCTCTCTTGTTCCACATTTATTGCATAAAGTGCTTGGATGTACAATCGATCCTTATTGTGAACATGTTTCATCAAGGTCTATAACAATTCATTGTGGTAAACATGATACCCTGTTTCACCTTACTAATAAGGAAGCTGAAACAAGGGGTATATAGCTATCTGCGAATTTCATCACCCTCCTTAGTAAGCATTAGGTGATTTTCTGATCTAACATGTGGTTTTGTAGGGTGTGGTTCCTAACTGTGTACTGCAGATACCGTTGGGTGCTTCGTCCGAAAACTTATGGATATATCCTTTTTCAAATAATGTTTACTTTTTTGTACTTTATCTTTCATATGCATGTAGTGTCATATGACTACTAAATTAGGGGCTAAATGTAGCCTCGTAAATTATACACCCTTGCTAGGGTGGTACAATTCCACGCTTGGTTTAGCACCTGCCTTAGTGTGTTTTACATCCTGCATTTCTAACCTCCTTTAAGAATTTCATTAATTAATTTAATTAAATATAAATTCATATTTCACCACTTCACACATTATACAGTTGGGCATTTTACCCTAAGTGTGCCCCTTTTCATTTTATTCCTTTAATAAATCATTAAATCATAAACCCTAATTATGTCCTATTTTGACCTTTAAGGCTTGATTTCGCATATCAAAACATCTCAAAATCAGTTGTAACTTTGGGATTCACTCTAATATCATCATATCTAATGGTCCTAAAAATTGGGTAAAAAGTTGGTGCACCTGGTCCCCGACATTTTACCAAAATTTTGGGAGCATAATTTTATGATATTATAATGCTTAACCCCAATAAATTGGCAGGAAATTCAAAACCTTGGTTAGCCTAAAGATGAAATTAAGATCTAGGGTTTCATACATAAGAGCTCTCTTTCTTCATTTGAAGGCCTAAGGAATCGAATCTAGGAAAAATCTTTTGGAGCGATTATAAGGAACCTTCTATGTAGGGAAAGAGCAGATCTTTTGGAGTCTTCAACAACATTCAACAACATCTATCAATCATCCATCAAGCATTATTTCATCAATTGGGGGCTTTTGAAGATGTAGGAAAGCAATAGGAAATCACCGACTGAAGATTGGCTTGTACCTCTCCCTTGGGGTTGGGTATGGTTTCATGTTGTTTCCATGTCTTTGTATGAGCTTCATTACATCAATTTGATTTGTATTCATGTGTTAGATCACTTTGCATCATCGATTTAGATCATTTACTTTGTCAATTACAAGGATTTAGGGTTTACTCTTTAGGGTTGCTCTAGATTGTTTGCATTCATCCTAGGATCTTGCACACACACAAGATTCTTACACACAATTTTATTATAGAAATCGGCTATTTGTTGAGGTGGGAATCACCGAAATAGGGTTCTGAGCCACCCAGAACCCTATGTAGCCACCCAAAACCCTATTTTCAACTACAGGTGCAGATTCGAGATCCGAGCATCGCTGCGAATTTTAGGACCGACAAAGCACACAAAAACAGTTCTAGGGACCAAATCTCAGCAAAACCCCTAGGACAGGGGTGTGGTGCCTTGGTTCTCCTTGATTTTGGCAAATTTTGGCAAAACGGTAGCTTGCAGTCTTCAGATCTCATTCTGTCAGTTACAACTTCCAGTCTATAGAATCGAGACAGGGTGTAGCATTCCTATCCCAGACATTTTGGCTCAGATTTTTGTCACAAGTGCACCTCTAAATTTGTCTCCTAATCTATACTTTTCAGCAGTATATTAGTTATTCTCAGTTCTATATTTTTAGATTAGGGTTGCTTGTGTATACTTGCATTATAGGTTAAATCATTCAAATCTACACTTTGCATTTATCTTATCTCTCATTTATAGCAAGGGAATAGAAATCCTAAGAGGTAATCCTTGGCTCTCTCATCCTCACAAGAAGTATCCAAAGTGTGTTACCTCCCTAGGCTCTTTCATATTCCATGAGGGTGTACGTGAGAGTGGGATTAGGGTTTGCTCACTTAGTCTCACTTTTCCCCTACACAAGAACTAACTGACAAATGTTAGAACGCCTAACAATGCTTATCATTTTGACACAAAAGTTTAAATTTTGAGGTGTCAAAACAAGGTTGAAAAAGTGAAATCTTTCTCCAGTGATAAAATCTATAAGTGGGGCATCCAACTATGAAAACCATATGACTAACCTCTTGTAGAACCCACATAGCCCAAAAATCCCCTTCAATCAAGTAATATTTATGGGTGGAGGCCAATCAAGTATTGCTTTAATTTTCTTAGGGTCCACACTAACTCCTTTAGAGATTATTATGTGTTCAAGATAACTCACATTTTGACTCCTTAGCAAACATAAATTCAACCTCAAGAATGCCTAAAACCTCATCCAAATGCCTCAAATGTTCTTCTCAAGACCTACTGAAAATTAATATGTCATCAAATAATATGAATACAAACTTTTGTAACTACTTGTTGAAGATCTTGTTCATACAAGACTTAAAAGTAGCACGTGCATTGATCAACTCAAAAGACATGGCTAGAAACTCAAAGTGGCCAAAGTAACATATGAAGGTTGTTTTCCCAATATCCTCCTCTCTACTTCCCAAGTTTGATAACATCCATATCTCAAGTTTATTTTGAAAAAATAGTTTTCTCCATTTAACCCATCAATGAGCTCATCTATTTGTGGGATTAGGTACCTGCACTTGATTTTTTCTTGCTCAAAGCCTTGCAATCTAGACACACATGCACATAGTTATGTCCTTCTTTACCAAAATAAGTGAAGAAGCAAATGGACTAGATTACTTTGTCTAATGTGCTCCATCTCCAATAGTTCCTTAATAGCCCTCTCAATCTCATCATTGTGCCTCTTATGATGTTTACATATGGTGTAGTAGTAACAAGTGGTGCCTCCTCCAACTCAATCACATGCTTAATGCCTCTATTAGGAGTCCTACCTGGAGGAATGCTACTAAAGACATTCCTTTGCTTAGATCAAAAAGTTTGAATCCCTAGGTGGTATGATTTCTTCTATTTTTTGTAATTGTAGGCATGATTATGCACTTCACTGCCCACTCTACCTAATCATGTCCAAAAAGCCTCTCTATGCACTTAAACGATACAACACGTCATCTTCTATTCGGCATCCCTCTCAAAACAAAATTCTTCCCATCTAATTTAAATTTTAGCTACTCTCCAAGGGAATGTAACCACTTAATACCCAATACTATATATATTTCTCAAATGTAGAATTCATCCTTGACTTCATAGTTTCTTTGTTAAAGCCTCATTTATAAAATCATCATGTGTATATAAAGTAAACCCATCTACAACCATGCCTTGAAACCACCCACGTCCTCTATCTTGGTCACTCTACATGTTACAAGTCTCTCATCTATGAAATATGAGTAGCCCCTATATCTATCAATACCACCAATTGCTACCAATTTAATACTCCTTGAACATGGAATGATAAATGTTCTTTTGAAATAATTTCTTCTTCTAAAAGCTATAGAGTAGGAAAATTGTACCCTTACACTCCTTTGCTAACTCTTATAAAGACTTCTCTTCCTCCTTTTCTTCAAAATCAAATTATTAGTTTGATTTTGTAGAGTGGAAAATTGCATACCCCTTTGCAATTCCACCTACACTTTTGTAGCCACTTTAGAGTCCATTCCGCTAGTATTTGAGTAGGCTCATTTCAGCCCTTACATCAACCAAGTTTCCCTCTCATTATGCTCAAGACACCTTTTTGGCATCTAATTTTCAACTTCAGTTTCATGCTAGTTGTGTGTTTCTCTTGCCACTTGCTTCTTTTGATTGTGATTTGTATGGACACTAGCGCGCCACGTGGGCATTTGTGTGCTATACATTCATCCTACAACGTCTTAACATTCAAATGTTGGTTCTGCACATTTTTACACTTGTCACCTATCTTGGTTGATGTAAGCAACTCAAAACATTCTAAATGGCTCGATGACCCTCTTTTTCCCTCTTCTCTCTTTTAAATCCATCTTTTCTCTCCATTCAAGACCTCTCTCTCTCTCTGAGTTCTTTAAGAAATCTCTCCAAGTTCTCTCAAGAAAGATTTATCTTGTTCTCTTGGCTCTCACAGCTTTATACTTCTCTCTCGCCTACTACAATAGTCTCTAGTTTGATACAACACTCTCATTCTCTCGCATTACTCTTTATACCTTCCTTGGCTTTCTCAAGCCTTGCTGGTAATATCTTTCTATCTCTCTTACATCTTTGAGAATCTTAGGATTCATGTGCATCCCTTATCTATCAAATCATTTATCTTTTCTATTTTCATTTTGACCTATCTATCTATCTAGGTTGTCCGTGGAGGTGGAAACATCGAAAAGGGGATCTGACTAAGGCAGTCCTCTAAACACAACCCTCAACATTTTCCTTTATTTCTTGTATGCATGTTCTTGGTCAAGGGAAGAAACTCATTTAGTGGGAGGCTTCAATCGTGGACAGATTGTAAGCTTCCTTCATCTTGTCCTATCTTATTTTAGATTTTCACATTTTTTATCCCTCATTTTGCTTATTATGATACCATTTGTTTAGTCGTACGATCACATTTGTAACTTTTTACAATCTCAGTACTATGTTCATATAGGATGGAAGTGTGCCATGTTGGTGTCCTAGTTTTGCGCACCCATCTCAAAGACAAAGGAATAATAGAATCGTCAGGAAGTCTTATCTATAGCTTATTTATTTAATTTTGTATTTTGCATCCCTTGGCTCACCTTTAATGCTAGTTTAAGTGAGGTAGAGTGAAGGTCGATTTTTTCCTTGGAGTTCATCACTTCAAGGCTAGCAATTTCCATCCTCTCTATATTTATCAGTCATCGATTCATTAGTTGAATAATATTCTATTTGATTTTCTTTTCCTTTCATTACACATAAATAGTTTGGTGCTCAAGTTTATTTGTATGTAAAGCATAAATTTTTCTTCCTTAAGTCATTTATGAATTCACCAACAAGTTTTAAAATTGTCCTTTATGGCTAATTGGAGTCCTTTTGAAAATATTTTGTCCATTTTGTTTGGAAAGGTCTTGGACTAAAATTTTGATTTCGGAGTAGCCCAATCCAAACTTCTTACTTTCTTCATAGCTTCCTATAATTATGGTGTATCAAAGGCCTTGACTCATCCCTTGATTGATTCCATCAATCCACTAAAATGGACTACCAATCTCCTCTCTCTGAACCTAAAAACCATCATTGGTAGCCTTTGATATTATGTTATATAAGCCTCTAATGTACTATACCACTTTAATTGTGCCAAATCTCTAAAATTCAACCCAATGAGCTTGTTATTGAAATCATTATATGTGGCTATTAATGTGTCCTATTGTGATTAGAAAATGGTACGTCACCACTCATGTGCAATATTATCCAAATGTAGTTTGGAAAACTTAGTTCTCTACTCCTCATCCATTAGTCTATAAGCCAATTAATTACCCAAATTTTGAACCTAAGCTCTAGCTATGCATTTGTCACTCTCGTTGAAGTAAGCAAGAGTAAACTTTCTCAAGGCCTACTATTAGTCCCTTTGTATTGTTGGTCCTCTCTGTTCAACTCTATCTCCTCCCTTTTTATTTTTTTGATCCATGTACTCAATGAATGTCAAATGGTTTTTGATCTCCTTAGGAAGAGTATCATATTCTATATAATTATATCTCACCTCATCAACTAATGGAAGTGAAGCCTCATGAGTAACCTAGACCTCATCTCTAAGTAGAAGAGTGAATTGTAGAGGCCTAGAAACTAAACTTGACCCTATTGCTATATTTTTTCTCTCATTGTTACCTTGTTTATTTGAGGTACTAATCTCCCCACTTTGTGCTTGATTTCTCTATGAGATTCTATTTATCACTTGAGGCATACTTTGATTAATTTTCCTCAATAGTTGTGATATCATATCCATTATAGTATCTGTAGCATCATAAATTGTAACATTGTACAATTTACATTACCAATCTTCTCTATGTGAACCCAAGAACCGTCATTGATAGCCTTTGATATTCTTCTATATAAGCCTTTGATGTACCATACCACTTAAATCCTTCCAACTCTCTAAAATTCAACTCAAGATCCCTTTTATATAACCTCTCAATGAGTGTGTTATTGAAATCATTATATGTGGTTATTTCTCTATGTCCTAGTATGATTAGACCATTGTACCACCAGTCATGTGCCATTGGTCTATGAGCCAAGTAGTTATCTATCTTTTGAACCCAAGTTCTAGTTGTGCATTTTTCATTATCATTGAAGTAAGCAAGTGTAACCTTTCTCAAGGCCTGCTATAAATCCCTTAGTATTATTGGTCCTCTCTATTCAACTTTACCTCCTCCCTTTTTCATTTTTTGATCCATGTACTCACTAAATGTCAAATGGTTTTTTATCTCCTCAAGAAGAGTGTCATAATCTACATAAATATGTCTCACCTCATCAACCAATGGAAGTGAAGTCTTGTGAGTAACCTAGACCTCATCTCTAAGTAGAAAAGTGAGTTGTAGGGGCCTAGACACTAAACTTGACCATATTGATATAGTTTGTCTCTAATTGTTATCTTGATGATTTGAGGAACTAATCTCCCCACTTTGTGTTTGATTTCCACTCTAAGATCTTTTATATCACTTGAGGCATACTTTGATTGATTTCCCTTAATAATTGTGAAATCATATCTATCATAATATTAATAGCGTAAATTATAACATTGTATAATTTACATCACTTTTTGTGCCCTTGCCTCAACATGTCCCATTTTAACTCTCATCCAACCCTATTTTTTAGCCTTTTACCTCAAAATTGATGTCATCTATCCACATGGTCATCCAAGCCTATCTTGGGTTGTGTGCACCCCATCCACAACATATTCATCTTGTTTTGGATGGACAAGGGCATTTGGGGTGTTCTTGTCCTAGACAAGAGTGCCTGGGGCATCCTTGTCCTAGACAAGGATGTTTAGAACATCTTTTTCTTCCAAAAGTGGGCCCAAATTTGAATATATTTGTGCATGCTTCCAACCAATAATCCCTCGATCATAATGCCTCAATTTGACCATTGGAGATCAACCTTATTAGTGAAATACCTAGAGAGCCCTATATAAGAGCATTTTTCTCATTCATTTTCACATCCATCATCTACCTACATCCACAGTTCATCAACATATTGGCATTCATTGACCATCAAGGCGATATTTCATCCCACCATATCCTTCAAGCATTCTTTAAGATTTATATAGATCATGGAGTATAAAATTACATCAATATTCATGCAAGAATGTGTAAATGATTAGGTCATTTATGTCTTGTCATGTCAAGTCATGTGATTGCATTAATACTTGTGATCACCTTCAAAGAGCATTGCATCATCAACCTTTATTCAACTATAGTAAATCTGAGGTATATTATTCAACATTTCAATTCAATTCAAGGTTTAATTCCAAACCTAAGTTTTGACCTAGGAAAACCCCTATCCATAATACATTTATCTCTTTTTCAAGTGCAAGTTACATGATCAAAAGCCACAATTGCATAATTAGGTAGGGTAGACAGAGACAATCACATCCAACTTTTGGAGCGAAAAGCAAAGGACAAGGTCACCCCACACACTTATGTCCAACATTTTTTTGGAAAAAAAATTGGGATATATTTTGAGCAGCATTCTGGTTCAAAAATGGTTTATGTTGTCCATGTCTGAAATTCTAAGGACAGGGTCACCTAGAGCATCATTGTCCTAATTTTTAGGCTCAAATTTTAGACACGGGTTCTAGTCAGTTTCCTTATTCTAGATCTGTGTTTATTGCATATCAAATATAAAATTATTTGTTCATGTTAATTTATGTCAATTTTCCACCTTTAGTCCTAGATCTAGCATTTAATTTACATCTTTGCATGATCCATTTCAACGCAAACAAGGAGACCCAAATCCATATTGTGTTCAATCCTCTTCAATCATATTTTTGATTGAACCAATTGAATTCACCCTCTCATTAATCTAATTAGTTGTGGAAATAGGCTAATTCTTTGTTTACATAGCTAAACTATGTAAACAAATACTCCATGTCCTCCATATACTATTTCTATTTTTGAGTTCAAATTTTCTTCTTTGAGAGATTCTAATGGTTCGATGTAGCAAGACATTCATCATCTTATTTCAAATACAACTACTTGGGATGAGTACTTGACAAGCATTGTTGGTTTGTTTTGTGAACGGACTATCTTCTAGAGTTGAAGGACACTATTGAGGATATTCATATTCTATTTGATTTTAGTTCTTATAGAGTTGCATCATCTTATTCATATGTTATAAGGGTATATTCAAACCCTATTGTTCCTTCTCTACATCATCATTTACCATAGTTTAGCATTGGTATGGAGACATTTGAGTAGCATTTGAAGGGCTCATAATTGAATTTTCTTCCCAAATATTTCTTTTAGGGACCATCATTAAATTTCTTGGATTACAATTACCTTGTTGGTCATTTTCATCTGTCATTACCTAGACCCTAGGTAAAGTTGTGTGTTGAACCTGGTCATTTTTATCATGCTTCACCCCAAAAAAGGGTTTGCACTAAAGTTGATTTGTCTCATGACCTCAAATAAATTGTTGATATTTCGATATGACCTATCTCCGCCACACATAATGTGTGCTCTATTTGAATTTGCCCAATACTTGTTTTTGTTGCGAATATTTAGAGCACAAAATTAAGGATTTCCCTCTTGCCACTTTGTGAGCTAAGTCACCTCCTAAGGGAGCTGATTATCAGTGCTCTCCTAAGGTTTCTAAACCAAAGATTTCCAAGATAGAGTAAAAATGGACTATGGTTACCGGTGAGGGTAAACCCTTTCGTAATTCCAGTTTTAGTTTACTGTAACCAAGTGATGCAGTTGGCATGCAATTGCCACCCTCGGTTCCTATTTCAAACCCTTATGATAAGGGGAAAGAAGTCATTTCTCCCACCACCACTAAGGATTCTATGTGTTTGAATTTCATAGAGACACCCCATCCTTGTTTTGGTGCTTTAGTCTCATCCATATAACCTTAGTTGCTCTCACAGCCCTCTTGGATTTATAGAGGAAGGAGAGTTTGTTCTAGAAAAATAATAAGGTGGTCTTCCTAACTTTTAGTCCACTCTTAATTTTTTACATAATCATTTCTCCTCTCTTGAGGATGGGGGTGATATGCATGATGTTGATTCATGAATTCTATGTCATGAAATGTCTGAGGTCTTACTGACCTTGCCAGGAAGTATTCTATATTCTATGTGGGATACTCGACAAAATTATCCTAGTATTGATGTTTGTTGTCCTTAGGAAGTTAAAATTGTTGGTTTCATGCTTTTTATTGCATGTCAAGTAATTTGGCTAGGTGGCCTCTTCTTTGCCTCCTCTCATGAAGCTGGTCATGGAGTTGTAGTCATTATGCTTGCACCACATTGACAATCTTGCATGATTGATTATGGGTATGATTCTACTTAGCAACTTGTGTGGATCCGCATGTCAGTTGCAAATCATTCATTTGGGATGATTATTTTTTATGCTCCCAATGATGCTATTGAGAGATCTATTCTTTGCTAGTGGATTATGGATTCAATGCCTCCAACCACTTGGGTGTTGTGTGGTTATTTTAATATGGTTAAAATGGCATCTAATAAAGAAGAATTAGTACCTTTTTACTGGAATTTTGGAGAAAGAAACGTGTAGTTTTACATGCACCATGAATTGGGTCTTTATGCCCCCAATTCCTTCCATCACTAATATCATGTTGTGTGACGCACGTGGAGCCACTTTTGGGTGGGTACTAACAGAGTTCTTAAAAGGCTTGACCGTGTCATGCTAACATATCAAACTTCTTTTACCTACTCTTCTTCTCAAACGTTATCATTGTTGCCTCTCCTTAAGGCCATCTTGTTAGACCACTTTCCCATCATATTCAGTATTTGTTGGCAAGTGGGCCTAGCTCCTTCCTCCAAGATTGGGTCTTTCTTGAATACTTCATTGCTAAATTATAAGCCTACGATGTCCCACATTTTGCGGGTCTAGAATTTAGAGTGTCATCCTACTCAATAGTTTGGTTGGATTTCTTGGTGGAATTGTGTGTTCTAATGCACTTCTCATTTCCTCCACATCAATGGTCATCAACTTTCTCTCTTCTATCGATGGTCTATGAAGCTACCACCTTGGATTTCCACTATGCCACAAAGAATCTCACTGCCAATCCCTTTTCCCATAGTTTGCAAGTTAGGGTGGCACAACTTCACTACCAAGATTGGGTTGTGGATTGCTAAGACACCAAAGGAGATCAAATCAAATCTCGGCTTCATTGGTTGAAGGATGGAGATTGATCTTTCAAGGAGTTTTTCCTTTCTCTGTAGGCACATCATTCCTATTTGGACATTAAAATAATTAAAGAAGGATAGTTGGTGTTCTCCAAGCTCTTGGACATTCCTCAATCATTTGTTTGCCATCATTAGAAGGTCTTCACTACTTAGGAAGCTACCCATGAGTGAGATAAATCTCTCCAACATTGCTTGCAAGTTGTCCCGACTAAGCTCTTTGGGGTTCAATTTGCCTTCTATGAGCAATTGCTCACTTTGGAAGATCTTAAAGAAGTTGTTACTTTTCTGGTGGATAACAAGGCACATAGTTGCGATGGGCTACCATGTGAGTTTTATAAAGCCCTTAGGACTTGTGTTGGGTTGAATCTTCACAAGGTCTACTTTGAGGCTTTTCATAATCAATCTTTAGGTAAATCAATTAACAAGGAAATATCAAATTCATACCTAAGCCTAGAGATCTGGAGGATATTTATAATCAGAGGTCGATAAATTTTCTTAATATTTCCTACAATATCATTGCAAAATCCTTGGCACTAAAAATTCGCAACATGCTCCCTCAAATTGTGTGCCTAGAACAAATTAGTTTTTATCAAGTCTCAATATATCTTGGATACCATTATTGTTGTATGCGAAGGAACGAAATAGTCTCGCTACTCTAAGCAACAAGCCTTATTCCTTAAAATTGATCTAGCAAAAGCCTACGATCGTATTGAATGGTCATTTATTCTTCCCATGTTGGGTGCCCTTGGTTTTGGACCCCGATTCATTCAATTTGTTAGAAATATTTTTGGTGATGCTTCTTCTTGCATTACCATTAATGGTCATCAATCTCAAGCTTTGGTTTGTTTCAGTCTATCTACTAGGGATGCCCTCTAGCTCCTTCTTTGTATGTTTTGGTTGTTGAAGGCTTTGGCTATCGTTTAGCTCATTTCATTGCTATTGGGCATGTTTGAGGGATTGCCCTACTTGAGTCACCACACAAGCTCATTAATGGCCACTTTGTAGATGACTCTTTTCTCACTCTTTTGAGAATGAAGATAATGTCGAGGCCCTTTAATGCCTTGACACCATTTGTTTGGATTTTGGGTTTTCCATTTAATGACATAAAACTCAGTATTATAGGAATCATTCCTCTTGGATCCTTCCTAGCTTTCTCATTATGGGTGGAAGTGGATTCATCATGGAGAATTTTTTTTCTTTCTCGACATACCCTTCACTTTCCAAGCATTGCCATTAGAGATTTGGAATGCAGTTCTTGCTAGAATTGATAAGTTGTCTCATTGGATCACCAAACCCCTCTCTTTGACTAGTAAATTCTAGGTTTGTTCCAAGATTATTGCGGCCACTAATGTTTATTATTCTTCTTTTTGGGCCCCTTCTAAAGCTTCTTACTTTAAGCTTAAGAAACTCTTGCATGATTTCCTTTGGGCCTCTGTCAAAGATCACAAGGATTTTCATAGAGTGGCTTGGGAATTCTATTGCCTCCCTTGTGAGTCTAGAGGTCTTGGGATCCTCTCTAATAAAGGGAAAGGTATGGCCCTTTGTGCCAAGTGGATTATTCATTTCATCTCTAGCACTGAAACTTGGGAAAATTCTTCTCAGGCGTTGCATTTCTTCTAGTTTTTTGGTCAATTGACTTGCTTGGAAGGGGGTTGGTTTTTAGACCCTTATTGTTCATATCAAGGTCACTATTATGGCCAAAAGTATCTGGCATTCTTAGGAGATAGTTAAGCCTTAGTTCTGGTGGGTTAGCTTTGGCTTTCATGATGGCCTTTATTGTAACCAGCACAATATATGGCAATCTTCACTTATTTAAATTTAGGAACTCTCTCTTGCTCGATTGTCATGGATTCATGCTCTACATTTTCATAAACATGGAATCCGTATTCCTTGAGACTTCTTTTGCAAATCCACTGTGAGTCTTCAGTCTTAGGAAGACATGAATGCTTAATTTCAGCTTTCTCAATTGAATTGTGAGCCTTTTGATATATATTTATCTACTGTACCTCTAAATATGCTTCACAAAATTGGCATCCACTCTGTCAAGTTGTGGTGGAAATATTGGTGACCTGGTATCCTGATACTACCTTTTAGAATTACAACCCATGGTTGGACTATCATTGACTTTCAATGTATCTTCCTATGGTGGATGCACTTAATCTTTAGTGGCATCTACAATCACCTCTCTCTATTTGGCATCAATAGTTTTGTAACATCTAGGTTGTCATTCTTGAGCCTAAACTTGCCCATTATACCTCATGTATTATTTTGCAAGGCTTGCCTCTGGGTTCTCGCCTTCAACATATGGGTGTCAAGGATTCTTTTTGTCCTTTTTGTGGTTAGCCAAATTCCTTTAAGCATATTTTTTGGTTTTGTTGTCGTGCTCAAACTTTGTGGAATTAGATTCATAGTTTTTTTGTCCCTTTCGGCTAGAGCCTTTCTCCTAGCATATGGCTCTCTTGAGGGATTGCCCTCATTTTCCTTTCTAGTGTGTCCAAATCTAGCATGCTTTCAATTTGGAGTTTCTATTTTGTTTATGAAAGGATATAAATTATGTGTTATTTGCTCACAGTTTTATTTCCACTGAGGTGTCACTTTTTAGTAAAGCATGTATTTGTAATAATGTGCTTCTTCATATCTAGGTTCAAGCTAATAAGGTGGTGTTGGAGGTCTCCAACCTCCAGGAATAACTTTCTCATTGGCGTAATACCCCTTGTACTGTTGTCAAAGTGCCTCCTAATGACTCTGCCTCTTATGGTCACTCTCCACCTCGTGGCCAACAAAAAGCTCGTAGCTCTTCTACTAGGCACTCTTAGACCCCCTGGCACCAAGCTTCTTGTCATGGCTCTCCTTAGTGTTGCTCTACCTCTCCCCTACGTGGAGGTTTTGCGTCTAGGTGGGGCTTGAGAGGGGCAGGGTTGGACAATACTAGTCAAAGCAGATGGGTGGCTTTTGGTGGTGGTAATGGTGCCTAATTCTTCCAACGGTTTTCCCCATTTGGCCTTGGCAATTTCACCTATTTGAGACTCTAGAGATAAAGAGGAAGGAGAAGTTACTGATAATGAGGGGTGGTCACTACTTAATGTCACTCCAAACCCCATTAATGTATGGGGCTAGGCAAATGATTGTGACCCTCCTCCACCACCATTGAGATTTCTCTCGCCACTTAAGTGGTTGTTTCTATATGTTTTGTTGTTATCTATTTATCTAGTTATTGGGCTATGCCCTTAGACTTCTTATTTAGCTTTCTAAGCACTTCATGTTTAAACTCTAAGGAGTGACATTGTGTCCCTCTGCCATTTTTTTGTGGATATATATACTATATTTAATATATACAAACACATATATTCATTAAAAAAAAGGATAAGGAGACCTAAATTTTATTGAATGCAATATGCATGATGACAATCTCAAAACCATGTGTCAAACAACTTTGATAGAATTTATACCTCATTTGAGGTTAATTTTAAGCAGTGGGTTAACCTCGGAGAAAGCATAAAGTGAATGAAGAGGAATTTGACACTTGCCACATGCCTACGAAATTAGATTATGATCCATGTAAACAAGTTTGAGGGAGGATTAGAAAGACGGGGATAATAAATTAAATAAATAAATAAAAGTATTTATTTAATTAAGAGAGGAAAGGGCTAGATACATTAGATAAATAGAAATATTTATTTAATTTAAGAAAGGGGTGGGATTAGGGGTGACCCATGTAGTACAATGGTTAAAACACTTGCTTGGTGAAACCGCCACCAAGGTTCAAATCTCTGTTGGGCTTCTAGGCTAGGCTGGTGTGTTCGCAAATTTGAACAACAATAATGTTTTAGCACCTTAAAAAATGCCCAAAAATGCCCATTACTAATCAAAAAAAAAGAAAGAAAGAAAGGGGTGGGATTAAATAAACAATAAATATATTTAATTAAGGTCATTTTTAGGTGTATATAGGAGTGTGCACACCATTGGAGGAGGATTAGGTGGGGATTAGAAAGTAATTAGGATTAGGTTTAGATGCAAGTGGGAAATGTAAGAGGATTTGACATTTGGAGAGAGAATGAGTGGAGAATTAAAAATTGAATTTAATTCCAATTTGGAAGGAGAAAGAAAAAGTGAATTTAATTAAATAAATATGAAGATTTATTTAATTAAATATATGAAGGGTCAAGGAGACATAGGTAAATAGGCAAATTAATTAAATTAATAGCTTAAGGAGTTTGGTTAGAAAATAGAAGAAAAAATTGAACATTAATTAAATAATTATGAATTGTTTAATTAATGAGGTATGTGATTAGACAAATAAAGGGGGATAAATTGATCAAATGTTAATGGTCAATTTTAGGTGTTTACAATAATTTTTTAAAAAAAATTATTGTGGGATATAGATATAATAATCATTTTTATATGAATATTAAAATGTTTGTGTTTCTCGATTCTTTCTATAGTGTGTTGGTTAAGTGGTGGCGTTGTTGTTGTGACCACTAAGATTCAAACTCATGTTGGTCCATTGTGATCACAAGTTTGTGCCTTCGTTGATTCAATTTGCTCACAAATTTGAGCCTTAACATTGTTATATGACCAATCAAAATAAAATGTTTGTGTTTCTCTTTATATTAATGCACTATCAAATGTGTCCAAAAATAAACCCAACAAATAAGAAAGATACTTTATTTTTCTAAAAATAAATGTGCTAATTATTTGCAGTCCCAATTTATTAATTTAAATTGATTAAAATTATATTAATTATTTGATTAGCGCGGTGGTATATTTCCCTTATACCATTGTAAACCAAACCTGAGACATCGGTTGTGTACACATGATTACAAATCCCTCGATAAAGACTTTGTTGTCATTTTGCAAAAGCAAATTTCTGATTACTTCAGATTGATCTCCGGAAAGGAATCTGCATGTCAAATCAAAAGTTGACAAAGGTGCTTGTTTGCATTTGATTTTAGCAGTGTCCACACCATCTTTTTTCTATGTTCCCTTTTTATCATCACAGGATTTCAACAAAGCACAAGGTTCCATAAGGAGTAGCCACGGAATTAGTCCGGCAAAGAAATGTAACAACTTAGCCTTTCTGCAATATAGCAGGATTCCAGCTATACTTTGAAATGTACATAGTCTAAGAAATGTATGTATATTTTTGTCTCAATAGTAAAACATGTACGAATGGCTTCAAATTTGACAGCAAAAGTCTGTTCTTGACCAGAAAGATTTGCAGACCAATTCAATCAAACATAAAATAATAAACCTGCAACAGAATATGAAATCTTTTCAGTTTTGTACTGGATCAGGCAGCAAGTGTGGGAGCCAGCTCTTGACCCACTCTAAGCCCGTCAAGCAAAATATAAAGCCAGTGTGATTCTTAATAGTATAAATACTAGCTCTGGGATCTCAACCATCCATAAGTTTTATAGTTAGAATAGATTGATTCAACTGTATTAAATAGATGTGAAGAAACTCTCTGTTCTACTTGTAGATCTTAGCGTTTTTTCTTATTCACACCATGGCTAGTGCTGTAAGCTTTTATTTTATTCTACTGTTGGTGTTGTGCTTGTTGGTAACTGCCAAGGCAAGTGATGCAGGATCCTTGAAGCCTGATTACTATCTGTGCAATTGTCCAGAGGCTGAGGCCATTATTTTTAGTGGGGTGCAAAAAGCTGTAGCTCAAGAACCTCGCATGGCTGCTTCTCTTCTTCGTCTTCACTTTCATGACTGTTTTGTTAACGTGATTATCCCTTACCCAAATTTAAACTTCTAGCAAATTTTGATTCACTAATAATGTATGGGTTTCTTTGAAACTAAAATTACTATATTGGTATATATCTTACACTGTTCTATGGTTTATGATAATAAGCTAGTTCAGAAAATTGTGGAGACTTGTTTCGTTTGAGTAATAGCACCAGTCCAGCCTTCTTGTTGTGATGCTTACCCAATAGAAGATATGAATGTTTAAACTATAAGTTTGGTAATTTTTTGAAAAAAATGCTTCTGGGCTGCTTGGTAGACAGTTCAGCAGTTTCAATAGCCTGTTTTTTAACTCATATTTTATAATTCAGAAAATATTGTAAACTTGTGTGATTGATAAGTACTTTCAATTTCTAGTGATTGGTTGTTGTAGTGGTAGACAGATCTTTTTGATGCTTTAGAACCTCTGTAATATGTGCAGGGTTGTGATGCTTCAGTATTGTTGGATGACACACCAACTCTGACAGGAGAGAAGACTGCAGCTCCTAATGCAAACTCACTTCGGGGATTTGAAGTGATAGATTCCATCAAAGCAGAGCTTGAGTTTGCATGCCCTGGAATTGTTTCATGTGCTGACATCCTTGCAATTGCAGCTAGAGATTCAGTTCTTCTGGTAATCATATTGCTATTTCACCATACAAATCTTAATTTGTGGAATTGTATAGCAAAATGCAGAGTAGGATATATTTGATCTAATGCTCTAGCATGTGCGAATAATCACATCTTTCTTACCTTGTGATGGCATGATCCTTCAATGAATATCTTTTTATTGGTTGATATCACACGGACAAGTTTAAACAACATATTGTAAGTTTTAATTTGTTTAGATGGTTTGTCTAAAATCACATTTGTTTTTCTATTAAGATTCATTTATTAGTTTGATTTCAGATGAGTTGTTTAAACAAGTCAAAGCTTAGAATGTGTTGTTTAAGTCAAAATAGATGTTGTTTTGATTGCACCGTGTCTTAATGTGCTTCTGTTGGTTGATATACTGTAAGCTTAAACAACACACTTTAAGTTTTAACTTGTTTGGGTGATTTTCTGAAAGCACTAACCTTTTCAATAGAACTCATCTATTAGTGTGATTCATATGAACCACCTAAACAAGTCAAATCTTAGAATATGCTGTTTAAATTGACATATATAGATAAACAGATCATTCTCCCTTTATCCTGTGCTAATAAACGAAATAAGCCTTGGCCTTAGAAATTATTTGGGTTTTAGATATAGATTTTGATTTTTGTAATGAATCCTAAAGTTAGATCTTGAAAGAAAGGACTATGATATATTACTTTCCTAAAGTTAGATCTTGAAAGAAAGGACTATGATATATTACTTTCCGGCTTTGCCATGGTGATTGTGGAGTAACATGAATTCAGAACGTTATATTATGCATCAGAGAAGTTTCCAGAATCATGTATAGTGTCAAGCCAAATCATGCTTTCCTTGTAATTGCAAAGCTGACGGACAGAGATAGCTTCTGCATTGTAAAACCTTTTAGTTTTGAATAGATAATTCAACCATTTTAAACCAATCCTAGGGTTGGACCTTGACAGACTGGGCCATGTCATACTGCGTTACGTTGTTATGGTTCCTGTAAAAAGAAATAAATTCAGAACATTATGTTATGAAACTAAAAAGCCTCCATAGTCATAATTATCATGTCAATAAGACAATATACAAACTAAAAACTGTTACTTATAGTCAGGATATCATCTTTTCTTCTTTTTCTTTGGCAGACAGGAGGGCCAGTTTGGCAGGTGCAATTGGGAAGAAGGGACAGCAGAACAGCCAACAAAGCACTAGCAAATACCAGCATACCAGCTCCTACTTCAAATGTTCCAAAACTCATTCAAAAGTTTCAAAATGTAGGCCTCACTCGAGAAGATATGGTTACATTATCAGGTATGACAGATGTTCCTGTGAACAATCAATGAATAAAATTCTAACAGCATAAGTTTTATATAGTTTTTCATAATATGGGAATTTGAATTCAGTACGTCCATATGACATTTCACTGATGAACATATAAAACTCTAAGATTTTAAGAGCTAGTACTAAAGCTGAGTAATTTTAGCTGTGCATGGCATGATCTTCAGTGAATTTTTGTGGCATAGTTCCCTAGAACATTCTCCGATATCTCAAAAATTACAAGTAATACTCAATTATCAAACACTTCTTGATGATATAGTAGTAGTAATAGCATTGTTTCATGATCTGCAGGTGCTCATACAATAGGCAAGGCAAGATGTGCCACATTCAATGCTAGACTTCAGAATCAGCCAGATCCTACACTTGAAAAGCTATTGCTTACATCTCTGCAAATGCTCTGCTTGAATGGGTTTTCCAACAACAGCAATGCTGTAGCTAATCTAGATTTACAGACTCCTATCATTTTTGACAACAAGTACTACAAAAACCTGCTTTCTGGTGAAGGTATTCTGATGTCTGACCAAGTACTTTATTCAAGTGGGGGGAGCACAGAAGCATTGGTTAAATTTTACACTGAAAATCAAAAAGCATTCTTTGAGAACTTCAAGGTATCCATGATAAAGATGGGCAATATCCAACCTTTACTTGGGAAAGATGGGGAGATACGCCATAATTGCCGTTTTCCTAATTGAGAGTAATGGTTTATTTAGATTTATATGGTGATAACTGTTTATTTATGTCTTACAGACATATAGTTACAGTTGTATGCTGCTACTGCTATGAAGGTTGTGCATCTAAGATAATAATAGTTATGATTTCGGTAGGGTGTATATAGGAGTATTGTGATGTTAGGTATTCATAGGAGCTACCATTATGTATGAGAGGTGTTCAAGAGTTCATTTGTATATGGTATTAGTTTTCTTACAAATAAGGATTTAAGAATATATATTTTATGAGATTTTATGATGGTATGTTTATTTTTAATAATATGTGATTGAGTTATTTAATATGATAATATTATAATGAATAGATGGTTACTTAATTAAGTATTATAATATCTATTTTTTTAGATTTCGTTATTTTTCTTTAAAAGCGTATATTTTGTATTTTTATATTACTTTATATAAATTTTATAAAAATAGAGTTAAAGCATTTGATTTAATTTCTTTGATAACAAATTGATTCCTATTTAGAATTCATTGTATAAATTTTATTATAGATCACTTTTTATTCTAATTTGCTCCACATCTAGGTCATTTGACAACCTAGATTAGGTTGCATATCGTACAATATACCCTAAAATCTAAAAATAAATTAAAAATGATAACCATATAAGTATATTTAATCATCAAGCATAAAATATAGCAATAATGCCTAGAAGAGTACATCATGTGAAGTATAGCAATAGATTGGAGATAAAGCAAAAGATGGATCATTGTCTTCAACATTGACAAAGTACTAATGAGATAACCCTTAATGGAAGAAAATTCCTATGAAAGTACAATAAATTATAATGTATAATATCAAAATTATGTAGTAATGTAGGAGCAGGATCAATATGATAAGACAATATAGGTTCAATGTGAATAGGCTTGAGAACTATAATATGGCAATAGAACGCTTGATATAGATAAGACTAGTTGTAAGATATGACAATGTAAGATCAATAGGTAAGGGGGAACAATACCATGGCCTCTAATATAAGCATGCTTAAGGGTCAATAATAAATGATCAAAGTTAGATATAGCTATGTAAGATCAAGTCATCTACAAAAAGAAACCTATATAAATAAGATAATGTAAGATGGTAGTTCATATAGCTCAATAAGAGATCATCATGGTGGTACAAAAGTAAGATGTAAAAATTTGAGTATAAGATGTAGTATTATAGGATCATCATATAAGTGATTTAGGATGTAGCATATGATATCAAATAGCAAATGGTATAGGAATGAGGATTAAGAAAGCATGCTCATAACAACTAAATAAAACAATGACAATATATAGATAATGGACAAAGAAAATGCAATACTAAGAATTAAAAAGATAGTGCAATGTAAGGTATAGATAGTAGATAAAGTGCTTGTGATATGTAGATATAACTGATTTAAGCTTTAAAAAAAGAGATTATGTCAAGTGATAAGACAATAAATCAAAAGATGAAAGATAATAAAGATCAAAAGGACAAACAAAAAGAGCAGTGAAATGATATGATAAAAATAAAAGATCAAACATGTACAATACAAGAATAAGCTCAAAGAAAATAAGGAAAATCAAGCATGCCCCCAAGTGAGGTAAAATAAGATAAGTACCAAATGTAAAGTAAAAGTATAGAATAAAGAAAAAAGAATAATGGTGACATCATGATGGGATCATCAACTTAAAATGTCTTCTTCCTTATTGATAAGGTCGACATTTTTTATACAAAACATATCATTATCTACTCCCCTATAGTTCACCCACCCCCACCCAATGGCATGTGTTTCCTCTTGGTATAACTCTTTGTTTGGTGAAAATACTTCATCAATTGTTAAAACATTCTTTCATACCATACTTTCTTCATATATTGTTGTGGTTGTGATTTTCTTGCTTATTTTTGAATTAATCAGCTTTATTTTGATTTTTCTTTTAAATGTTCTTTGTGTTCTTCACTTGTTTTGATGCTTCTCTAGAATGTGACATTTTTCAATAATTAAATGAATTCTTCCTATTTCATCTAGATAAATCTTATTTAAATCATGAACATCATCATCTCTTTCATGTGGAACATTATTAGGTGCTTTAATGAATGTATCTAATGTGAAATGACTAACATAAAAATTTGGCCTATAATGAGAACTTTATATTTTAATCAATTTCTTTTGTATACAAATATAACGTACAATGATGTGAAAATGAAGGTGTATCTTTAAACAATAAAGTCATTATCTACTAGGCAAAAACCAAATCTCTCTAAAGAAGGAATTACATGAAATAAAACTTAAACCTCCTAAGGGCCAATATATGAATCCTCAAAACTACTATAACCTAATGAATTAATTAACATTGTATTTATCGTTTTAATGAAACTCCTTAATTTGCATAATATATAACATTGATATGACTATTAAACAATTATGAGCGGAAGCGGGAGTGCAGGAGCTAGGCTTTCGGTTGTTGCTAAGGAAGGGGAGGAATCAGATGATGATAAGGACAATTGCTTGGGAGCCTTGGCTATGGGTATCGATGCCTAGCTTGACCTGGATGCTTCGTGATGCCCTCTTCACTCCCTCTTTCTGGTGGATCGGCTTCTGGGGTCTCTCGCTGAGGCGGCTGTTTGGGTTGCTGCTATTGCGGGCTTAGTGGTTCAGAGCCAATGGGGATTTCTTCTGGCAGCTCTCTCTTCCTCTCCTGTCTACTGGGTTGGTCTTGTTAGGCTGTTTCGCTCTGCTTTGGCTTGTGTCCCTTCTTTTCTCCCTTTCCCCTGTTGGGTCGAAGGATTTGGTGCTTGCAATGCTTCTTTTTTCGTTTTCCTCCTCTCGAACTGGGATTTGTGGAGCTCTTTTGATGCCCTTTGGGTGGAAATGCCTAGGTTTTGGGCAGTTTCTCGGCACCCTTCTTCTCTCTATGTGCCTGTTAAAAAGGTTTTATCTCCTATAGAGGTGGAGATTTCTTTTGCGGAAGGAGTTGGATGCTCTTGTTCCGAGGCGGCTCTATTGGGCACATGTTGTTCTGGTTTTGGGTTGCAATTGGTGTGGTCTGTCCTTCTGAAGAAATTTTGTTCTCTCCCTATTGAGGTGGGGGTTGTTTCTTTGTTGTTGGAGTTTGGTTACACTTTTGGTGGTCCTGTTTCTTCTATGCGGGCCCTTGGTGCTTCCACTATTGGTTTCCTTTTGAGGGTTTTTTCTCTTACTACTCAGTCCCATGGATATCTTCTTGAGGCGTTGTACCCTTCTATGGAGGTGGAGTGGCTGCTTGGTGTTTGGGTGGTTAAGGGGATTTTTGGTGCTTTCTCTCTTGGTTTGGAGGACCTTTCTCTTGAGGCTGGTGATTATTTGGTTGTTGGCTCTTTTTTGTCTTCTCCTATTGAGGTGGAGAGTGCGGTGATGCTTGTTTGGATGGATGCCTTCCTGATCGGGCCTCTGTTTCAGCTCAAGGTGGTTGAGGGTACCACTTCAAAACCCTTTGAAGTGGTTCTGGGAGTCATTTCAAAAGCTAGTTTTAAGGTTAGGGAAGCCTTTCAAAATCCCTTTATCTCTAAGCATCTTGTTTTTTTGCCTTGTCTTTTCTTATCTGGCTAGTTGTTGATAGTTTTCAAGGGCCCAGTCCAGATTGTGGTTGTTTTTGGTTATGGGCTAGTCATGATTTTTGGTGTCTGAAGTCTCTATCTCAGGTCAAGGGAGCTAGAAACATCCCTGTTGTTTGGTTGAGGGTGCATGCTAACCCTCATCATAGTTTGAATCTTTAGCTTAGTTGGTGTAGCCAACTTGATTTATATTGATTATATCTTAAGTGTTTGGTTGGTTCTTCTTGTTGGTGTTTGTTGGCTATTGTTGGCTTTTGTCGGCTTAGCTTTGTTTGGGTTGCTGGTTTTCCTGGTTAATTTTCTTAGGCAGCGTTGTTCTTTGGGTTCCAGATCCTGGTAAAATCTGAGGGTTTCGGGTCCCTCCAAAACCTATTGTAAGGGGTTTCAAGTCCCCTCAAAACCTGTTTTTCCCATAATCAAAAACAATTATTCTTCGATATATATCATTGAAATAAAATATTTGTAATAAATTAAGTAGATATGTTATGAATACTCCCATCAATATACAATTGACCATAGTAATTATCTCTTGGAATCTATTCATTAAAAAAAGTAATAAGTGGTCACAAAAAGAGTTGGCATCAAAATTACCCACAAAAGGATAAATCCTCATCATCGTTGTAATTAATGTGCTCAATAGCAAGAGCCTTGACATTGTTAGTACACTTCATAAATGGATTTATAAATTTTCCAAATTACTTTTATTAATTGTAACTAACAAATTAGCATTATCATGCCCTGTTTTACATGCTAGTCTCATCCTTTTGATTTTTGAACATGCCAAATCCTTGTCGGTTGTGCCATCCTCTCCCCTTGAGGTTAATACTAATTCAGAGAATACTCAGTCTCAGGAGGATGATTACCACAAAAAGTTTGATGATGAGGATTTTTTCCCTCACGAGGCTTCCACTAAAAGCAAGGGGAAAGCCATTGCAACTCAAAGCCCTAAACTTAAAATCAGCCCTAACCCTGTTGTTGCTCCTAGTGTTAATCCTCAGAGTCAGGGAAAGATTCACTCTCCCTCGACCTCTTGTGACTCTCCTCCCATTCAGAACGCTAAGAGTTGCTAGCCCTTTCCCAACAATCTTGATCCTTCTTCAAACCTACTCAGCTCTGAGAAGGAAATTGTTACAGATGTTTTGACTTTGGCTAGGGATGGGGTTGTTGACACTTTTAAGATATTTAAATGGATCTTTCATGAAATTAAGGATGTTCAGTAAAAAAAAAGGCTAATAGAAGCAATTTAGAGATGGTCAAAGACAAAGTCAAGCAGATGGAGAAGTTGCAGATGACTGATGAGATTAGCCTTGGGTCATTGAAAGATAAGGCTTCAGTCATAGACTATATTAAATCCACTATGGAGGCTTTTTATGACTTCAAAAAGGGTTATGAAGCCAAGATGGCCACTCAGGAAGACTAGATGGATAAAATCAAGAATGCAATCAAGACAGTTGTTAAAACAAGTCATGGGGTGTTGAGTGCCACTATGGATGGTTTCAAAAATATGATCAATAGTCTCGAGGAGCAATTCCAGCTGAAGGATGTTGTGGACGTGGATACAAACATTGAGCAAGATACCAATTTTGGACAAAGTAAAAGTACCAGAGGAATGTTGAAGGGAAAGGTTGTCGCTCCTCCTTCTAATTTTCAGAAGCTGAAAAAAATCACCACCTCTATGATGGAAATTGAAAAAGATATGGAGTAGTCCATGAGACTGTTGGATTAGTGTCGGATCGGTGTTGCTTCTATGTTGGTTCTCTGTTGGTGTTTTATTCTCTGACTCTTTCTGTCTATTTCTATGTCTTGTTTCTGATCTTTCTATTATGCCCCTATAATGTAATGTTGCTTATGGTTTGTGTGGGGCCTTTTTGATCTATTTGGTGTTTTTGGGCTTAACGCCTTGTGAACCTTGTGTTTACAACCTATAACAAGTTCTATAAAATTTACATTAATAAGATGATGATTATGATATGCAAGTTCCCATTAGGGATTAATTGAGTTCTTTATATAGGATAAATAAGATGAAGAGTGCAAATATTTTCTCTCGATAATTTTTGAAGCCCAATATCTATAAAATCAAAAGGCAATAGATTATTTCTCATAGATGGTATAAAATATGGACAATTAAATGTATTAGCCAATTGATTTGCATGTTCCTTCCTTTCATTACCCTTTCAAAAAGAATTTTAATTTTGAATTGGATGATAGCTAAGTTAATTTCTTACAAGAAACTTTGATTCTACTATTTTAACATGATTGAACATAGATCTATAAATGAAATAAAAATATCAAACACATTAGTATGGATTTGTTTATTAGTCTCTTTAATAAATACAATTTGAAGCTTTAAACCATGCAAAAGTGTATTCAAATTGGAACACATAAAAGAGAATCTCATCATATAATCAACCATTATTTCAATTTCCCTTAAGGAAATTCATATCAATCACCAATTATAATTATAAGACACATATTCACTTTGAATTAAAAAGTATTTTTTTTACAAATAACAAAATGAATGAATCGAGATCCATTAGGAAATATATAAAACTATCAATAGTATAATATTTAAGCATTCTTAAAAATAATTTTTGCTAGCATTCTATCCTTATATATTTAAAATATATAAAAGAAAATATGCCTGACAAGTTAAGATGTACATTAGGATATCATTTTTCATCATAAATTAAAAAAAGGATCCTTTTGTGTTAAAAAACCCATGGGTAATAAAACACACAAAACTAAAAGTGATTTGTGTTTGTCTAGGATATAAAATTTCATCATCTTGTACATTATTATTATTATCCTTTTTTTTCTTCATCAATCTTTTGGATTGGTGAATTTACCTAGGGAAAAAGATGGGATGACCTAGGCTATGATGGATATGGTTATGAAATGTGAGAGAGATGGAGGATCCAATCATTTCAGTTAAAATGATATAATAAAGTGGGTTTCTAATATCACCATAGGCTTGGTAAACATTGTAGGTGGATGTGGATTGGCTAAGGAATGTAGTAGGATCGATAGTAGAGGATAAAAGAGGCATAGAAAAGGGATTTGTTGCAATGCTACTAAGTGATATACCTGTTGCTATAATTATTTATTCATGCTGGATATAATAACACTTTACTTAAGTTTACTTAGGTACATGCACCACATTGTAGTTTGCATATGAGACACTTAGGTAGATGTGCATACATTGGGAGTGTGTATGTAGGAGAATTTCCACCTTTTTATGGTGTGATATTGTTGTTACTTTATCATATCCACTTATTGTGGAGTGATAATTCCACCTTCGATGGGTGATCCACCTCATGTGGAATATTTTACTATTTCTCCTACCTACCCTTGCATCTCATTGAGCCACATGTCATCATTGTGTGCTCTCTTGTCTCTTAGCCTTGCCTTTATAAGCAGACCCATCTACATTGTATGTAATTCTTGATGATCCAGTTGATCAGTATTTGCATCTTGATTAGAATACAATTTATTCTTATCAAATATTTTGTCTCTCTTTTGTGTTATTCAATGTGCTCTTGATCTTGGCTATTTTTAACAAATTCTCACATGGTATCAAAGCCATTAGGGCTTCATTGAGTAGTCTTTTTTAGAGCTTTTGGAGGATTTCATTTTCAGATCTGGGGAGCTTCTCATTTTGGAGGCATCCTATGGTGATTTGGGTCTCACGATTGTGTCTAGGTGGCTATTTCCATGAATTTTGAGTATAAAGACGGCCTATTTTGGAGAAAAGTGATTTCGAGGCCTTGGAGAAAAAATTTTAGCCTATAAGGCTAGTGGTATGGATTTTTTTTCAAAAAAATACATATATATTTCTTTTCTGTGAATTATAGTTATCTCAAAAAAAATTATTTCGCAGTTTTTATTTATTAAAAAAATTAAAAATATATTTTTGTTTTTACCGAGGGGTGTACCCCCCCGACACCATAATGTTGGGCTTATTATTCTACGGGAAGTGTATATTGTGCGGGCCCTGCCACTTGCACTTCGTCCGATGTCGAGTGTCCACCATACGTCGGTCCACTCCCCACAACCTCCCACCCGACACTTTCTTCCAACGACCATCTCCTCTCAGCAACTTCGGTCGCCCCGCCCCACCAGCCTCCTCCTCTCAGCAGCTCCCTCCTCATCAGTGTCACCTGAGCTCCTCCTTCCACTACGTCACCTCAGTCAGCCCAAACAACACATAGTCAGTCGCCACTCAGCATTTTTCCCTCTACGCCACGTCAGGCCTCCATGCAGCCACTGTCCAAAGACGGGGAGACTTTAAATTTGCCCAGTAGATAGACACTTGGCAGAGTTTCATTTGTTCGTACAGGCCATGCAATCAATATGATTTGCCACATCGTCCTCACAGTAAGTGACACGCAAGCAGTCTATACTACACAGTCATCTGCCAACTCAGCGTATGGCAGGACCAGTCATCTACCATGTATCACAACGTCAGCAGTACGGACAGGCCTGACACCAGCCACATGGACTGCCACATCGGCGACCCGTACACATAGTCAGCGAGCCACATCAACAAAACCATGCAGTCCACATCGGATTCCTATACTATACGGATCCAATAATTGTGTGCCACATTAGCAGCCATACAGTACACTTCATCTGCCTCATCAGGGCGACCGTACTAACACATCAGGAATTTGTACTCCTGCACAGTTGCCACGTCATTTATATAGACCAACTGGATTTTTCCAAGTGTCATAGTCTGTACTGTACGGACATCCTATGTAGGGGGTGCGACTACCATATGACGGTCATACGGTTGTCAATTTTAAGCTAGTGTAATGCTGACATCAATACTGCATCAGCATTTTTGAAATTTTTTTGGACCCCCTCACCATTTGGCTTTTTGAATTTGCAGTTCAACTTCAATAGGCCATATCTTTCTCATTTTTGCTCCTTTTTGGGTGTAATATTTTTTTATGTGGGCTAATGTTTCATGCTCTTCATAGTGGTGGAGGAATTTTCTGATTTTGATGGACATATTTTTCACAATTTGCATTTTTTGATGACTATACCTGTCTAATCCTCAATTTTGCAACTTTAGAGGCCTCATTTGGGGTCATACGATCTCTTTTTCAAGTGTCATTTTTTTTTTAAAGTGCATAATTTTTCATCTACTTTCATAATCTGCCATCAGTTTGCAATGATTTTGAGTAGAAATTGTACTTTGGTCATTTTTGGCCTATTTGGTACTTGTATTTTGCTTGGATCTCAGTTTAGATCACTTGCAATATTTGTTGGGGTCTCTTATAGCTTATTTGAAGCAGTTGTAAAGTTAAAATTATAAGTCCACCTTGCCTTGTTTTGCAAGTGGCCATTGTACACACACTAAGAATAAAGTGTAAAACCATCATTTTGGGGGTTTCTTTGACTGAGTAATTTAGGGGGGGTCTTGTGTGATTTTACCTCTCTATCTTGTGTTTTTTCATTTTGGTACTATGGGCTCTCCTAAATTCCCACTTTTAACTCCACATAATTATGCATCATGGAAGATTAAGGCATGGAGTAAAATAATGGAAAATGACTCATTCATTATGTAAATGAAACAATAACAGCACCACCTGATCCTAGGGCTGATCCTAATGCTCAATTTGAAAGGATCACTAAAAATTATATGGCACTTGGAACATTGAGAAAGTATGTATCAGATGACCTCATTTTTCACATTGAGAAGTGTACTACAATTAAAGAGGCTTGGGATATTTATGACAAATTGTATGGTCAAGTTGAGGAGATTAAGGGCTACAAGCTTGATAGTGAACTCACAACATTGGATCCCAAGGATTTTGATACAATCCAAGATTTTATCACAAAAGAAAATGAGCTAAGAGCAAACCTAAAAGATTGTGGCATTGACAAAAATGATGCTCAATTGGTTTATAACTTGTTGGACGAGCTTCCATCAGAGTATGTAGCCTTTGTATCTAGCTTCCACACCCATCAATTGGCTCAAGGTGCCTCCTACACTCCACCATCCTTTGATGCATTCACGGAGATGTTGATACTTGAGCAATCTAAGTTGACCAAGATGGGGATTCTCAAATCTTCAAAGTCACAAGCATTGGTGGCTAATAAAGGGAATCAAAGCAATCAAGGAAAAGGCAATACCAAAAGAAACCTAAGACAAAGCCACAACAAGATGGAGCACAATCATCCTCTCTACAACAAAGCGATTCTACATCCTCACCTAAGAGGAAATCCTATAAGGACAATCTTTTTTGTGCATATTGCAAGAAGTCGGGACATGATGAACAACATTATTACAAGAAGGATATTGATGAATTGAAACATCTTCTTGAGAAGAATAAAATATGTTTGCCTTCTAGAATGTCTACTTCAACTTCTTCTTCCAAAGAAAAGGATAAAGGAAAGGATCACTCTGTTGGGACAGATAAAGGAAAGGGACAAGCTATTTGTGCTACTACAAGTCATGATTTAGGGAGATAGCTTCTAGATTCAAGGGCTTCTCATCATATGGCATCTTCGCAGTCTATGTTCTCTTCATTTGAGTCTTGCACCATGCCACAGATTTTGATGGGCAATCATACATTCATGGATGTGATTGGGAAAGGATCTATTGCCATCGGGGATAACTCTATCAATGATGTGTTGTGTGTACCCCATTTGACAAACAATCTTCTTTCCATCTATCAAATCACACATGGAGCAACAAGGAAAACTGTGGAGTTCACACATGATTTAGTTATCATTAGATACTTGGATACTAGAGCAATCATTGCGACTAGGATGGTTGATCATGCATCTCGGTTGTACTTCTTTTCACATTTTGGTCCTATTGATGAGGTTGATTCTTCACATGATGATTCAGAATTTGAGGAGAAATTTGGGTACTTGAACTTGGGGATTATCACATGTGACCCTGTTCTTGAGCCTTGCATTTCATCTCCTCCTATTGCTATCACGTCATCTATTGCACCTGATGATGCAGATGTTATGACAGTTTTGCCTTCTTGTGATTCAGTGTAGCAAGATATTCCTTGTCTTCCAGCTTCAGTTCATTAGGATGACTACTTGACAGATATTGCAGGTTTGTTTGTGGAGTCCTACATTGCAGATTTGGGAGACATCATTGATGACATTCATATTCTCTTTGATGAAGACGATCCTTCTTTGATTGTTGCAAGGGAACACTCTGACCCTCTTGTGCATTCTCTACATGGTCATTCTTTCGAGGTTGACATGATTGTGGATACTTATGTACAACAACTGGAGGAGGTCTATTTATCTTTAGAGGAGACATGTGAGTCTTTGGATATTGTTCTACATTCATCTCCACTAGATCTTGGAGTACCTTTTTCGGTAGTGTGGATAAGTTCACCACCTTTGGAGTGGGTAACTTTCAGCATCGACATGGGGACACTTGAGCAACTTTCAAAGATTTCATCCATCATGAGTTTTTTTCCTACATATTCCCTTCATGATTGGGGAGACTTTGTGGATACACCTTTGGTTTTGTTTCTTCCTAAGGGGAGGAACGTTGTTCGACATTCATGGAGCAGTTTCTTCATTCAGCTTCGAGCTTCTACCATTGGTGCATATTCTACATTGAGGGAGGGCTACTTGGTCTCTCTTCTCCTCTCATGTGGGGGGACTTTTTCCTCGCATGGAGTTTTGTCCTTCTCATACTTCTTTGAGATTTTCTTTGTATATAGTTTTCATCTCTCTTTTGGGGGAGGGTTTTTTCCCATTGGGTTTTTCTCTCTTTCCATGCTTTATGGGAGATTGTATTTGCATTTGTACATGGGTACCTAACATGGTTGTGTAGTCGGGACCCATCTTGGATTACTTAGTTGCATTGTAGACTTAAGTTCATGCCCTTAAGTTGCACTTAAGGGGGGGGGGGGGGGGGGGGGGTGTTGGTGTAGTTATTTATTCATATCGGATATAATTACACTTTACTTAAGTTTACTTAGGTACATGCACCACATTGTAGTTTGTATATGAGACACTTAGAGAGATGTTCATGTACATTGTGAGTGTGTATGTAGGAGAATTTCCACCTTTTATGGTGAGATATTGTTGTTACTTTATCATATCAACTTATTGTGGAGTGTTAATTCCACCTTCGGTGGGTGATCCACCTCATGTCGAATATTTTACTATTTTTCCTACCTACCCTTGGATCTCATTGAGCCACATGTCATCATTGTGTGCTCTCTTGTATATTAGTCTTGCCTTTATAAGCAGGCTCATCTACATTGTATGTAATTCTTGATGATCCAGTTGATCAGTATTTGCATCTTAATTAGAATATATTTTATTCTTATCAAATATTTTGTCTCTCTTTTGTGCTATTCAATGTGCTCTTGATCTTGGCTATTTTCAACAAATTCTCACAATACCACTTGTAGATAGAAAAATTGATATGCATGGTTTATAGTAGAAGTAGAAACGGTTGAGGTTTTTACAGTAGAGATAGGGCTAGATGTACTAACCTTAAGAGAATGCTAACTTAGTATCAATTGTATGCGACATTTCTTTTCCATACTCATGGTTTTTAAAAGATGTGTCAAGCATATCTACTAGATTTTTTGGATTCTCCAAATGTTAGTTGAAATAGAAAGTTGTGTAGTAAATTATTGTAATTAAATATGTGCATGTGATCATGATCATTTCCTATGTTTATCTTAATCTAACCACTTTAAAAAATGTTATTATCATTAGAATGGGTTGCCATATTGGGGTTCAAGTAGAGGATTATTCAAGTAATGTAACACAATGATTACATGGCACCTTTGGCATACACAATGAAATGAGTGGAATAAAAGGTAAATAGAATCTAATATTTTTTTTAAAATGTAAACCCTGCATCAATTCAAGGGTGGGTAGGGTGTTTATAATGATAGGAAACAATTTCAATCACTAAACCTTAGCAAACAAGGATAAATCATTAAATCACTAAAGACCAATGATTAAATAAGGTAGAAAAGCAATAGTTAAGGGGGATCAAGAAGTTTTTTTGGTGATTGGGGTTGTATGGCCTTTTTGCAAGCTAAGGGTTCTTGGGTTTTGATTGTGTTAAGTAATGTTACTTGGGAACCTACTTCACACATTGATCTTAGAGGAAGTGTTCTCAATGGCCACTAGATTGTGATCCCATGAGTCTAGAAAAAATAAACAGGTGTCATAAAACAATCCTCCTACTCTATATTCACTCCAATGCAATACCACTTTGAGTCATAAGCATATTGAACATGCTCATGTTCTTAGCTAAAAAACTACAATCCCCAATCCTAAGGGTATATAATTTATTTCTTAGGAAAAATTTATTGACAAGAATTTAACTTGATAAAAGTCTCCTAACTTCTTCCAAAGGGCTTATGTAGTGCATTACTCATGTACATTTAACAACAAGAAATATTCATAGAAAATCCTAATAAGTCCCATTTCTTTTCTTCCTAATGTATCCAATTCAACTTGTTACATTATAATAGATTCAGATCTAGATATAAAAGCCTTTAGATCTCTATCTTAAGTTTCCATTAAATGGAGAAATCTTTCATATAGTTTATGTTCATCTATGGAAACTCTCAACTAATTTTCTAAGGTGGGTAAGACCTTCAAATTAGTCTAATCTAGACTTGGTGGGATTCCTTGGTGGGATTCCTTGGAGGTATACTAAATAGGAATAAACACAGTTGAAGATAGATGGATGGATAAAATACTATAGTGGTATCTAGTGTGTCCCTTGGCCAAGGACTAACCTAATATTATAACCTATTTTAAGATGATAAGCATATCATTGCATGATATCAATATGTTGGTATGCATAACATGAATAGCTAAGATGACTCTAGCTAATATGGATTGTTGAAGATGTTTTCCCCAGTTGTAATGTTAAATCATGAAGTGTGTATAATCTACTTCTTATTCCTAATCTACTAGTTAATGATTTTTTCACTTTCAATGTAGGTAGATCATTAATTATATTTTTTATGGTTATTCATTGGTTCTAGATTTGAGCACGCCGAGAAATATAACATGTTAAAATTAAAAGGAATATGAGTTGTGCAAGGATGACATTGCTTGGCAAGGGGTGCTATTGGGGCAGGGGTGCTATTGTTTTTTGTAGTTCCTATAATCGTATAGCCAGGGGTAGTTGCTATTTTTTTATTTTTTTTTATTTGGCCAAAATAGGGAAAATTTAATTTCAATCTTCATTTATCGCCAAGCTAGATCAAATGGTGAGGTCCTTTTTGTTTCAATAGATCATTTTTTTTACTTTCCCTACAAAAACCTCATATGAAAGCCCATTCTTGGAAACCCTTTTGACCCAAATTTCTCAAACCCCAAATTTGCAATAAAACCAACAAATTTGCAAACCCCAAAATCCTAAATCTGTAAAATAATTCTTACATAATGTATCCATACCTTGTAATGTCTCATATCTAACCTACATAGCCATGGATTCAACTTTTCACTAGATCTACTCAAACAAGGGCCATAACAAAACCTGGGTGCTCACACCTCCCACAACCATGATAAGGATTTAGTACCACTTGTTAGGAGATCATGCATAATACCCACATGTTAAATCCATTTCCTACATATCCCCACAAGAGAACAACATGCATACAAGCTTTTATAATAACCACAATGCATAGATCAAATAGATAAACCACAAGATAACACAAGATATGGCTTGGGGAAAACCCTCAAGAGAGAGAAAATTAGCCTCCAAAAGCATCCATACTTCATCTATTATTTATTAAATATGCAATACATTCATTTACAAACTTACAATGAATTTTTTTGAAACATCAAGCCTCTCTAATGCATCCTCCATGTGTCCAAGCACGAATCCATGCATCACATGTCATGCTTCACACATATGCACTCCTAAAAAAGACACAATATTATGACAACCCACTCATCCAACCAACATTAACCACTAAACATGTTCTTGTATTTATAGAGTCAAGCTCACACAAATACAACCAAGTGGTAAGATAAAACTATGTTCCCCAAAACCATGAGAACACAAAACTATTGACCCCTCATTTAATTTTGGGTACTAAGTTTGCAATTTTTTAAATGTTTTCTCAAGTAATATTTTATTATTCTATGTATCAAACACATAAAATAACTAACCCAATGTTACATACAAATATACAAATGGCTCCAAATAATTATCAAATGTGTCTAAATCCATTTCCTAGATACACTGCAACTTGATAATTATTTAATTACAACATTATAATATCTCATTTTTATGCAAGGTGTACAACACCTTATCCCAACATTCCCTCATTATTTGTATACATTTCCTAAGAGTGAATTAATGAAATACATCATCATAGCCATACCTGAAACCACATAAATCTCCAACATTCTCTCGTACTCCGTCAAGATACTTTCAACAAAACCTAAGTAATCACAATCTCAAGCAAGAATTCCTCTCATCCTGTAATGTGTCACCTATGGAAGAGAAGGAACAAGAAGATGCACCAATCCAAAGAACAAAAGCATCGAATCTAATTGATAACTAAAGCTCCAATTTATTGTAAAAGGAAAAAACCAAATGAAAAAATAGAATCCAAAACACATGCTAATGCATCCAACCATCCATACATCCTAGGCATAAATAAAATTAGTAAACTCATGCCAACATCATATGCAACCCATTAACCACAATTATAATCTCCCTCTATTGAGCTTGTCAATGAAGAACATACATATATGGAACTTCCATTGCATGGGTGATGGTAAATTTGAAATTAAAATGCTTGGAATATCAAATCTATTGATAAACATTCATATCAATTTGTACAAAATGATCAAACAATGTAGTACCAAGAAAAGACACATTGATTTGCACATGTAATTGAAATAGTTGCATACTCTCTCACAACATGTCACCACTATCCTCCCAAATCACATGAACATGAACCTCTAGGAATAAAACATATAATGAAGTGAGAAAACTTTTAAATCATGACATGTCCTTCTACCAAACACCTCAAAGAGCTATGTTGTGTCAAGTATGATATCCTGACAACCCACAGTGAAAAATATCAACACCCACCCATTTATTATCATAGATCAAACAAGCATATGCATCATGTAAGACAACACCTGGATGTGAGTTTATCTAACCAAATAAATCAAACTCAAAGTATACATTCCCAAAAATCAACCCAATAAATATATCCTATAATCCTCATACACAACATTATAATATAACTCATATGTATAAGGAGATAACCATGCCAAACGTCCCTCAAAATGACACCAACTATCCATAGCTCAGATCCATATCTATGAAAGATAAAGCATTAAAAATAACACATCTACAAACAAGAATGGAAAATACCTTTCAAATGAAAAATTGCCAAGTAGACCAAGAGTGGGGAATGAGAATGCTCCTATAGGATAACCAGGTCACCATGAATTACTCCAAGAAAAATCTTCTCTCAAGTGCATACCAAGTGAAATATCCCTGGCCTTCTTGTTCAAACCCCATCATCAAGTACTTGTATCAACAAATATCTACAATCCCAAGAGGAATCTAGCCTCACCTAAGTCTCCAAGTATCCATGAGAATCCACCAATGATCAATCCATGGTAAACCGCAAGTGCAATATCACACTATCATGAATTTGCACAAAAATGATCAACATATTCAATACCAAGAGAACCTACAATACCACTATCAACATTCCAACCATTAAATCATGAATCCAAACATGATATCATGGTCTAACATCTCCTCTTGGGGATCACATGCAACAATGCACACATCATGGTATGAACAGAACTTGTATCATGTCAAAAATCTTAGATAACATCAAGAGTAAACCATGACACAATAACAAGCACACTCTAAACCAATAATCAATATTTTCATTAACATAAAGATAACCATCTCCTATAAAATAAACTTGCAAGTGTGAAAGAACTCCCACTATAGAAACACAGTTCAAGAGATCGTCTAAGACATACATAGACATTGAATGAGAGCATCCAGCACTATGTGATGGATCCACAATATTGCCAACAACTTCCATTGAATCATGAGGTTGAGCTACCCATGATATCATGATAAAATTCTCCTAAATGAAGATCACCCATGGTCTACACACACTCAACTACAATCCCATCATCTCTATAAAACAAGTAAAACTAAGATGTCCATGTCAAGAACCATCAAACCATCGGGAGTCAATCCTACACTACTAAAATATCACTACCAAAATCTCAATCATAAAATTAAGTATCCAAGCTATCCATGATATCATGATAAACCCACATGCTACAAGTCCCAAATATAGAGAATTCTAGCACTTTATTCATCCATACTTTCACCCCAATGCAACACATGTCAATGCATAAATTACCATAGACAAGGCCAAATAAAAAATCCTATATCAACACTAAATCAATCTCATGGAATATACATTCCACACCTGAGTCGCCCAGCTACAGCTATAGGTTGTACACACCTACAAATTCTATAACTCATAGATTCCTAATATTGAAACATGGAAACTCATCATCACATTGGTAACTACAAACTAAGATATCAAAGATAATAATATTTTATATATCTAGGCTCAAAAAAATTATCAACCATAAATATGATTTTCCAAACACGTCCACACACGAACCAAACAAGCATCTAAGAGATAAGAACAACCTCTTAATACCAAACCACACCACCACCAAACAACCACAAACCTAATCATATCATGTCAATGAAAATTGTACCTGTTTAACCATGAAATCATATTCATCACCAATATGGTACATGAACTCAATTCTCACCAACACAAGACTCCAAGTCTCCATTATGTCAACCCATATCCTCTAAATAGAAATCTGAGTACTTGTTATCATCAAAGTATAACACCTATAAACCTCTACCAAGAAGCACCAAATTGATAATCATCTATGCAATCATAAATATCACATAAAATATGTACACCCTCAAGGTTTCACCTCTTTACTTGTTTGGATGATCACATAATCACGCCTCTAATCTCATGCACATATAGATGATGAAACACATATAAACTTCTCCTTGCACCATAAATTAAAAATACACCTAATCCATTGTACTACATTGAAAATACTCTCCAACACTTTTTTGAAATTAAAAATTTGACTTCGTATGAAAAATTTATGTCCAAAAATGTGTACAGGAGAATATATAATTTTAAGCCCCCCTCCCCCCCACAAAAAAAAGGGGGGGGAGAGAGGGGAAGGGGAGGAATTAAACCTATATCATCACATAGTACTAACAAAGAGCTTTTCGATGGCTATAAGAAATTAAAAATATTACTCCTTGGATGAAAGTTACTCCTAACTAAAAAAGTTGCACAATTACCCTTATATTGGGGCTTAGCAAGTTGCCCTTGGGTGACCCTGTTGACGACACAACCATGTTAGGTTGTGGAGAATTTTAAACTATAGCCCTAAATATTTATAAATTTCATTTTTTTTTTTTTAAATAATTTATTTTTAGTGGTACAAATATCCACGAGCTCAACAAAGAACATAAGGTTGATTTAATGACAGTTTGAAGTTTGGGCTAGGCAAATTTCCAACTACCATTACCTTTCTTGTATAGGGATTGCATCAATATGGAAGAGGGTGATGTAAGCGAAAAGTTTGCTTCCATTAGGTTTTTTTAATATTTATATAAAAAATAATAGTAGTGCTTGCAATCATATAAGTGAGTGGGCAAGGGTTAAACCATTTTTTTTTCAAGTGGCCAATGTAAGGAAGTTAAGTAGTACAAAAACTTCCTACACTAACCTTGAGAGGAGGTTAATGCATAACTTTTATAGATCTAGACAACAGTTACAAAAACTCAACAAAAATAAATATAAATAGCATGCATACCAAAAACAGTGATTTACATGGGGAAAACCCTTTCGAGAGAAAAAACCCCACACTCCAAAAGTTGTCTAATATATTATTTAGAAACCAACAGATTACAATATACTTCCAGAGAAAACTTATCATAGGAGTATCACCCATAGAGATCTAGAGGCAACTCAACATTTGTCAGACTCTTACACACAACCTCCATCTCATGCACCTAATATATAGGAGATGGAATACATGAAACCATCAAATGATATTACAAAACCATTAAGTAAAACCACTCAAGAGTGGGGCCCATCTTATCTCCAATACAAGATGACCTATGATGTGTCAATACACACACCAACATGTGCAAATTACTTTTACAACTCAATTATGTGTCCAAAATATTTTAATATTTCCTATTTTAGGAGATCCAACTTCTAGAGGTCATAACTTTTGAACCATGTGTCTAATTTACAAATTGTTTGAAGTGTCAGAAATCTCATGGCATTCTATATCAAGATACAACTCACTATGATGGTTACAAATACTTTTGGGTTGTTTCAAAGCCTCTAAGGCCCTCAAATTTGACTTTGAAACTTTCATTTGCAACTTTCAAAATGAAAACTTTAATATCTTCAAATCTAGAGATGATCTTGAAACAAAAAACTTATCGACATGCTTATCTAGCCAATTCATATCTTTGGGGAAATTTTTAAACCAATATGTGCTCAAAGGAAAACTTACTAACAATAGTAACCTATGTATATGCAAGGTTGAGATACCATTTTCCTAATAGCCAAAATAGGGAAAATGTTACATCAATCTTTATTTCTGAGCCAACATAGATCCAATGGTGAGCTTTATTTTATCTCAATAGGTTAAGTGTGGAATGTCCTTTACAAAACCCTCATATAAAGGTACATTTCAAGAAAAGTCTTTCGACCCAAATTTATTAAACCATAGATTTGCAATAAACCCAATAAATTTGCAAAACCTAAGACCCCAAATTTGAAAAAAAATATTTTGATAATGTGTTCATACCTTGTAAAGTCTCATATCTAACTTACATATCAATGGATTCAATTTTGCAACATATCTACTCAAACAAGGGTTATAACAAAATCTAGGAGCTCACACCTCCTATAACCATGATGAGGCTATAATACCACTAGTTAAAAAATCATGCATAATACCCACATGTTAAATCCATTTCCTACATAACCCCATTAGAGAAAAACATTTATATGATATTTTAAAATAACCATAATGCATAGATCAAATAGACAAACTGCAAGGTGATACAAGATATACCTTGGAAAAACCCTTAAGAGGGAAATAACCTAGCATGCAAAAACATCCATACTCCATCTCTTATTCAAAAAATAAGTAGTACATTCTCTTATAGAGTTGAAACAAACACTTTTTAAATATGAAGCCTCTCCAATGCATCCTCCATCTATCCAAGCCTAAAATTACACATCTCGTGACATGCTTCTCACATGCACTCCTAAGAAAGACTAAATACCATGATAACCCACTCAACCAACCAACCTTAACCACTAAACATGTCCTTGTTTTTATAGGCTTGAGTAGATACAAATACAATTGACTCTAGTAAGAAAAAACCACATGCCCTAAAACCATGAAAATACAATTGTTGAACATTACTAGATGTTGAGAGGGGGGGGTGAATCAACATACAGTAAAACTTTATCAGATTTAACCTTTTACTTGACATTCATTCCATCTACCATATCCATGAAAGTAAATAGCTGAAACCACAAAAGCAATCACACATGAACGCCAAGATTTTATATGGAAAACCCAAACTAGGAAAAACCACGATGAGAACTATCTCACTATATGATAATCAAGTTACAATGTTTAGGCTAGAGGCCAAGGAGCTCACTGCCTTGAGATGACTTGCAAGACTAAAATGCACAAACTTAGGGAAAGATATAATAAGGACTTACAAACACTGGAGATCACTTCCTCAATGCAAGATACGAAACTTGTAAAAGAGTTACATCAGTAGGATTGAACTACAAAGAACCACATCCGTTGAAATGTTGATCATAATTGACTATTCAAAACACTTCAAAAATTGTCTTCATCATTGCTCTACTATACTTCTGAACCTCTATATTGCTTCACATTTTCTTTTCACCATACACACAACTTGTCTATGTATTCCCACAATGATTTCATCTTTTATATACCATCTGCAACCTCAACATCATCAATTAGGTTGGCCTAATTAGATGTAATGTGCAAATACAAAATAGTCAACCCAAAGATAATCTCCAATATATTGTGGAAGGAAAAATGAGATGTGTGAGGCATCACACCATGTTGGCACACCTTCTTGATCTTAAATCATCACCCATAAATGTGCACACAATTGCATAAACCAAAACATTATAGGTCAGGTGCAAATGATAAAGCAGTTAAGATACACCAATATAATTGACACTAATTATGATGTGGACCACCAAAGATATGCAAATGCCCAAGATAACATCACCAAATATCCACAACACTAAATAATCGAGTCACATCACCAAAATACTAGTAGACGTAGGAATGCAACACATTTGTGTACACTAACATCGAAACAGTCACACATGACAGAATGTCAACTATAGATCCCAAAAATCAACCTATTGTTACATACAACTTTACAAGTGATCCCTAATAATTACCTAGTGTCGCTAAACATATCTCCTAGATGAACCACAACTAAATAAACATTTAATTACATCATTATAACATTTCATTTTATGCAAGGCATACAACACCTTATCTTAATAGTTCTCACTTTCACTTGTATTATGTTTTTTCTCATCGAAGGTTTTCCCTAGCTCTTCCTGATTAGAAAATTAGTGTTAAAATAGAAAAATTCATATTATTTTTCTTTCACATCACAATACTTAACAACAACTTTTTAAAAAAATCTACATTATTAACTTTTTAGGTTATTTTAGGATCTTTATTAGAAGAATGATCATTTATTTCATGAGTCAAATGATCATCATGGAAAGATTAAACAAAATGAATTAAGGGTCTCTAATAGTATAAGATATGCATTTCATTCACTCCATGGAGTGAAAAGGAAAGACATGGTAAAACAAAACCTACACAGAGATTACATCCACATCTAAAGCATATAATTGAATAAGTGAATCAAGGACACATGTGTAATGTAAAACAAATGAGAAGAACAAGTTAAAATCTAAAATGATTGTATTCAAATTAGCCTAAGAAGAAACCATAAGAGGTACCATAATCCAATATAAAGTCAAGATGAGAGGGTAAGAAAACACACTCACTAGTTATACTTTAGTTCAATTAATTAGGCCAAGCAACACAACATTATTTAACCTGGATTAATTTTGTGAATTGTAGGGGTGTTGTGGGGCATATTAAAGATAATATCAGATAGAAAGTACAATCACATTATAATTAGTAATAAATAAAGATAGAAACTACTTAAATATGTAACCAAAGAATGATTGACATTTGCTAAAGATAGTGAGATTTATGCACCTTAAAATTTGTAGATGCCCTTAATAATCATGCATGTGGATCAAAAAAAAAATTATTTTTTCTCTATGGTGGCCTAAGTTTCCTATTGTAGATTAGGTTTCATAGTTGTGACCCCACTCTATCATTGTGAACTTGATCACTATTGACATGTAGATATATCTTGTGAATTCTCAAATAAATAGATTTTTTAGGTTGTAATATTCTCTTTTGTGCTAACAGTTTTTTATCAAGTTGGTGGTATTTAAAAATATTGTGACAAAAACTATGAGCCAACCATGCGCATGGACTGTAGAATGGTTTCTAGGTAATTCACGTGTGCTAGGATGAGTATGATAAGTCATACTACCTTGCTTGATTTGTGTGCACATGTGAATAGATAGATTCCAAAATATTTCATTGTCATGTCTATGACTTTAAAATTAAGTATAATATCTTTTTATACATAAACATAACACCAAATTGCAGAGATTTGTGCAAAGTGTGAGATGGGGCTAGTTGATATTTAATTTTGATTTTTGCAATTACAAGGATTAAGATTATGATTGTAAAGTTGACCTCGCAACTATAAACATGACTTGGGTTAAATAACCAAGTTATATATGTGTCTAATACAATCAAATTATAATAACTAGCAATTGCACCTTTGTGTGCAATGAGTATGCCGAAGAGGTTTGAAAGGTCAATTAGGAAAAACATTGGTAGGCTATTTAGCAAATGATGTTGCTTATGTAACAAAGGTCTTAATGAAGAAGTTACAATTCAAAATGAACTATGCACCCACTTACAAGGACTTAAACATGACTAACACAAAAGCTTTGGCCATGGGGAGAGAGAGAGAGAGAGAGAGAGAGAGAGAGAGAGAGAAGGCATGTGTATATGAGGATAAGACAAAAAGATAGAGATAGAGAGATATATACACAAGATGATATAGAGGGAGGGAGAGAGATGGAGAGATGAGAGAGGATTAGTGTAGAGATATAGAACGAGGTAGTGATGGGGAGAGAGGGAGAGATAAGGATAGAAAGGAGAGATGGAGAGAAATAACTTGGAAAACATAGGATTAGTGTGTGTGTGTGTGTGTGTGTGTGTGTGTGTGTGTGTGTGTGTGTGTGTGTGTGTGTGTGTGTGTGTGTGTGTGTGTGTGTGTGTGTGTGTGAGAGAGAGAGAGAGAGAGAGAGAGATAAATTTATATAAAAAGGGAGAGATATAAGGATAGAGGAAGAGAGATAAATGAATATAGATAGAGGGAGGGAGATAGTGAGAGAGAAAGAGGGAGATGATGAAATATATATATAAAGAGGGAGACAATGAGAGAGCCTAGAGATGGAGATGTAGGAAGTGATATATAGAGAGAGGTATAGATAGAGATATGTAGAGAGAGAGTAAGAGAGATGGAGTGAACACAAGAGATAGAGATAATGCAATATAAATAAAGAGGAGAGGGAGAGATGTGAAGATAGATATAGAGCCCGAATAGGAGTGAGAGATAAATAAGGTGATAGAGACAAGTGCATGTGTGTGTGTGTGTGTGTGTGTGTGTGTGAGAGAGAGAGAGAGAGAGAGAGAGAGGTTATCCATATCTAGAATAATGTATCTGTGTTTATACAACTATGACTTTATTACACCTTTATTAATAACCTAACATTATGAAAATATATTTTATATACTTTGGATATCCTTGTTTAAAATTATAACCAAAATATACTTCAATACACTATAAGGAGGGAGAAAATGATAGGTTATATTTTTCCTATCTTTATATTCATGTTGTACCCATCATAAAATCTTATATATTATATATAATCATCTTAAATATTAACAAATAAAAAAATATTATAACATTAATTGAAAGATAAACTAAATAGTAACAAATTAAAAATTATAATAAATTAATGTAAATATAATTAGATTCTTAAACAAATTAATTTTTAAAAATTAATATTGTAGTTCTAATAATAAAAAAATGCATTGATGGAAACAACATAATAAAAAATGGTAGGTGGAGCTCTGAGCAGAGATTGTTGGGTGGGAAAATTTCTTTCAAAAAATAATCAATGGAGGACAACTACAGGATAGCAAACAGGGAGATTCAGAGGCTTCTATTAGCATCATGTTTGTAACCCAGGGTAGTTTAGAGGGCATTTCAGGTAAAATGACAGAGGCAAGTTTGTTAATCATTTCGAGCATGCAAAGGGTTCTCAAAGTAGGAAGGGGATGTCTTACAAGATTCATCATAGGTTTTTGAAGCCCAACTGGAAACCTTTTCTCCCCTAACTGAACAAGGCTCAAAAACCTATCTTTGATATTTGTGCAGATGATAGGTCCAAAAGTCCACGTATGAATGCTTCATGGGGTTTTTAGGCCTAGCAGCAAGAGAATCAATCTGATTTCCTCAGGAATAGTTTCTTAGATCAGAGACCCCCCAAGGACCATTGTTTGACTTTCCCAAACAATATCTCGGTTGGAAAGAGTAAGGACTAAAAGGCTCCACATTATCCAGGATTTACTCACACTATGCCAATGCCTTCTTTCCCTAATGATATCCCTTTGGGATATCCCTTCAAACCAAAAGTCTTCACTCGTGATTAGTTAGGGTGGAGGTCATGGCCCTATCTCCATCAATTGTATCAAAGGGGAATCCATAGAAACCTCAAAGTCCAGCCAATGAAAGTTTGGTAGATTAAGAAACCCTCGTTGGAGAAGCAAGAAGATAGAGGTGAAGCACTCCAAACGAATGATGAAGAAGAGGAAGAGAGTATCAAAATCCCTCTCCCATAACCCATGCTAAAGAATCAGATCTTGGTGTTGAGGAATCATGCAATGATTGGTAAGTTCTTGTCCTATTTCCCCCAATTTTGTGCATTTAAACTCATGGGCTATAAAGCATTGGTCAGGAATAGATCAATTATTTTTCTGTGACTAGGGATCAGATTTTTTTATTACTACTTTTCATTCAAAATCTAATAGGGATAATGCACATAAAAAATAAAGAATGTTTTTGTAAGGATTATGGATTGTTCACCATGATATGGTATCCAAATTTTGATCCTAGGGGTGTTGCCATCAAATATGCTCCATTCTGGATTTCTCTTTCGAGTTACCTCTGGAATATAGGGATCTAGACCTTATAGAGATCTCTACTAACGAGTTGGGAATCTTTGTTAAACATGATCTTATCCCATTTGAGAAACCCTTTCTCCCTTTAAGGGTTTGTCTCCTTATGAACTTGTCAAAATTGTTGGCCAAATCAATTCTCATCTCTTCCTCTTACAAAAGGTGTTCCCAACAGATTCATGTCGATGATCTAGATACAGTTGATGAACATTCATATTTTCTAGGGCACTTAACATCTTCATGTCAAGGTGAGGAATGCCAAAATAATATTGTATGTGAGGATCTTTCCTCATATGCCCTCCAATGCAAAGCTTGATCTCATTCGGTTGCACTTTGCCCTCTTGATCCACAAGTCAAGTCTCATAAATAAGGGAACATATTGATAGAGGAAGGGAAGGGGATCCCAAGTTTGAGTTTGGAATTTGGTAGAGAGAATAGATAGGATTTATAACCTGAGCAGGAGAGGTTATTGTCTTAAACCATAATCACATAGGTTGGTAGGTGGTTTTTCCATCAGATCCAAAATTTGTTTTAATTTGCCCTGAGTTAAGACAATTGTTTGCAAAAATTCCTATTAGTGTCTTGAATTATAAGCAAACCTATGGGCAAGCTCTTAGCATATTATCAAACAAGAAGATCATATTGAATGGTACACATGGGCAAGTTCAATATCCTTCTAGCACATTGTTGGAAAAGCATTTTCAAGAGGACAAATATAAGAAGGAACATATAACTATTCAGGTTTCAGCTATAGAAGGGCCTACAAAGTCTATGATCTGGATCAACAGATAAAAAATGTTGTCATTAGATATCAATGCAGCTCTACCAAAATAAACTCCTCTCTCCATTGCAAGTTTTCAAAGGCCTTCCCCATTAGACCTGAACAAGGACTATCTTATACAATTTAAGTCTTTGCATATGTTGACTAATCATAGTAAAATGGTTGAAGAACATATATTATAGAGCATGCTCATTGTTCTTGGATGAACAATTGGCTCAAGAAGCAAACTCGCTTGATATTGATGATCTATTTCAGATCTATGATCATATCACAAAGCAGGAAAAGTATAAGGACAACCCAAAAAGAATAATACATTTATTGCAAGATAGGGAATTACTTGTTTGTGGTTAGAGAGAGGTTTCACCAGTTCACAACATCGACACTACTCTTGGGCAACAAGACACACCTATTGTGGTGTCATTCATATACCAAAAAAGATCAAAAACTCCAAAGCGGGTATCCAAACCTAAAGGGAAAGTGGGAAGGACACCTAAAAGAAGAGATTAACAAAAAATACTAAAGAGGAAATTAAAGCAGGGTTACAATCTACTCTAGAGGAGAAATTAAGGCCAAAGAGAGTGGTGAGCTCTCCGAGCCCCGAATGAGAATAGTGACATGGAATCCCTGATGAAAGACATCTCATTAAATCTCAAATTGAGAATTGTGGGGATGATATTGTTCTTACCCAAGAAAAAAAAAATTAGATATAAAAGAAGAAAGACTATTTAAAAGGTGGCAAAGCTAGGATTACGCAACATCTCAACCCATCGGTGCTTCAGGAGGGATGACTATCTTATGGAAACAGAATGTAGGCAACATAACAGTCATAGAAATAAAGGAAAACCTCATACATATGTATGTTCATTCAACTAAAGGGTTCTTCCACCTCATATCTGTATATGGCCCAACTTCAGCAATAGGCAAGAATGTAGAATGGGATAGCATTGCTCAATTTCTGTTCAGTTTTCCACTAGATCCCTTTGTCATAGGTGGGGATTTTAATGCAGTACTATCTACAAAAGATAAGTTTGGGGGCATCATCCCATCGCCAAAAAGCATGCAAGATTTCAATACCTTTGTTTCAAACAGTTCATTAAAGGACTACATTCCTATAAATGGCACATACACATGATCAAATAGGAGACAAGGGTTTACACACATTGCAGAACAACTTGACATATTTTTGTAAACCCAAACTGGACCTCAGTATTTGGAGTTTCCAGCTCCAATATTTTTCCACTAGTAGGATCTGACCACTTTGCATTGTAGATTGAAGTCCCATTGAACCCTATTTTGAGGAAAGGTATGCTAATTTTTTGATTCCAGCATATGTGCTTTAGGGAGGCATAGATATTTTTTGCCTTAGCCCCAGGGGTGGTGGTTAACTGCACCTTTTGTTCAAGGTAGTAGGATGTTTCAGTTTTGTAAAAAAACTCCAATGGATGAAATACGAAATTAAAGAATGGAATAAATCCTCTTTCAAGAACATCTTCCATACGAAAAGCCAAACTGAGATCAAGATCAAAGACTTAAATAAACATATTGTCTAGCATTGCATAGATGAGAATACATACAAGATTCAAAAAGACCTAAATTCTCAGTTGCAAGAAATCTTGGGAAGAGAGGAACTATTTTGGAAACAAAAGTCTAGAGCGACGTGGCTACAAGAGGGAGATAGAAATACAAAGTATTTTCATGCTTCGGTGAAAATGAGGAGATCAAGAAACCAAATAACTCAAATCAGAAATGAGAATGGGGATATAATTATGGATAAGGACAAGATGCAACAAGCAATTGTATCCTTTTTTGCTAACTTATTCACAAATGGGGTACCTGAGGGTGAAGATATTAGACAAAAATCTCATGATATTCTCCAGCATATCCCACAACTAATCAATGATCAAGACAACTTGCTCCTTATGAAACCTTTCTCATTAGATGAAATAAGACAGTCAACATTCTTTATGCATCCTAACAAATCACCAAGGCCTAATGGATTCCCTGTGCTCTTCTTCCAAAAATGTTGGAGTTTCATGGGGTCAAACATCCAGAATATGGTTGAGGAATCAAGAAAGCATGGGAAAATACTTAGATAGTTTAATACCACTCTCATTGTCCTCATTCCTAAGCTGTCCAATCCGTCAACTTTTGCAAATTTCAGACCAATATCTTTATGCAACACGATTTATAAAATCATTACAAAAGCTATCTCATTAAGATTGACTCATTTTTTACCCAAGATTATCTCTAATAGGCAAGGGGGTTTTGTCCCTAGTATGAAAACAAGTGAGGTGACATTGGTTGTTCATGAAGTAGCGCATACAATTATGGAACATAAATTAGAAACAATATTGATCAAACTTGATATGTTGAAAGCATATGATCGAGTAAATTGGAACTTCTTACATCAAGTCCTAATCAGCTTTGGGTTTTCAAAAGTATGGAGTAGTTGGGTTCTTTCCTACATCTCAGAAGCAAAGTTTTTGGTATTGTTGAATGGATATCCAGTGGGATTTTTCTCATCATGCCAAGGAGTGAGACAAGGAGATCCTTTATCTTCATCTTTTTTCATTATAATAGTTGATGTACTCAGTAGAATGATATCGATAAGACAAGAGACCTTAATATGGAGGGGGATCCAAATTCCTCAAACACAAGTAGTGGTTACACATTGCTTGTTTGTTGATGATAATATTCATTTTGGGGAAGCCTCGGTTAGGGAAGCCAAGGGCATCAAGAGAGTCCTTCATTCATATTGTGAAGTTTCCATTCAAAAAGTGAGCGAGGCTAAGTCTAAAGTATTCTTATTTCACTACTCTCCCTTACTTTCGAACAAGTTGATCAACACCTTCGGTTTAAAACAAGCCAAACTCTCGTGTAAATACTTGGGTATTCCATTGTTTTTGGGGTGAACAAGAGCCAATATTGAGATTCTATTCTTTCATCTATCAAGAATAGGATGGATTTCTGGAAGAATAACTAGCTATCTCTTGCTAGAAGGATTTTGTTGATCAAGACAGTGTTGTCCTCCATCCCCAACTACATCATGTCGGTCCTCCCTATGCCGACTAATATTATCTAGATGAACTTGAGTCTCATCTCAAGAAGTTTCTTTGAAAAGGTAATAGAGACCCCCCCCGGAAAAATTCATTTACTAGCTTGGGATAAGGTTTTTGTCCCATAACTTTATGGGGGAGCGGGTATACCAAACTTTGAAGACAGGAATATTGCTTTGGGTGAAAAGTTGGTATGGAAACTCTATGTAAATACCTCTTCCATTATCATAGGTAACTATCTTGACTCTAATGAACCTAAAAGGATCTTTACTCTATTAGACCCCCCCAAAGGATCCAAAATGTGGAATTTCATCATAAGGTCTAGAGACTATATGCTAACAAAACTATAATTGATAGTGCATGATGGAAGGACAACAAGATTTTGGGAGAATACATGGAACAACTACCCGGCCTTGGACAACATCTTGGGACTAGAGGACATCAAAGCTTTCCTGTAAGCTGAATGGGGATATACAATTAGTGACTATTTTAATGTCCTCCTTGCCAAAGACAAAATGAAAGCAAAGTGGAAATTCTTTGAGCACTTTCTAGTCCCACAACCTCAAAAACAAAAATTAGCATCAGAATTAAAGATCAGACAAATTTTCTACAAAGAGAGGAATGATAGAATTGTATGGACTCCCTCAAAATCAGGAGCATACATGGTCAAGGAAGGTTTTAAAGATTTATCTAAACAAGATCTCAACCTTTCATCAAGGAAGTTCACATTTTATTTAAAAGATTATGGTTTGGAAAAGGCAGGTGCTTTCGCATGACTTGCTTTAAAAGGGTAAATTTTGACTAGTGATAGGTTGGCTTTACTTAGAATTGCCCAACCCTTCCAATGCATTATGTGCAACAAACACATCGAAATAACAAATCATATGCTCTTAGAGTATGAAGTGGCTCAAGATTGTTGGCATTGGTTACTTCTCAAACTAGAATGGTCTTCCCCCTTGCATGCTTCTATCTCAAAAGTCTTTGATGCTTGGCCTAGGATCTATAAAGAGTCCTTTTTTGTAGCCATCTGGGAAGTGGCCCCAATAGTCTTGATTTGGAATATTCGGTGGGAAAGGAGCAAAAGCATATTTAGAAAGGAAAGAATAAATATCAAATATCAAGCACGTAATAGAGGCAACAATTTCAGAGTCGGTCAATTCCTACACAACTAGGAAGAAGAAATAATTTGGTTTTCTCCTCATGGGATGATAGCATCTTGAAAAACTATAAATATATAAAGCTCCCATTTAAGGGGAGTTTGATAGCCAAGAAGGAAAGAGCAATTGATAGAAAAGAAATAAGATGGAAACCCCCCAAGGATAAGCTTCTAAAACTGAATTTTGATGGTGCAACTCGTGGGAATCCAGGAATCTCAGGAATTGGTTTTGTCATTAGAGATCTAGATGGTCAAGTTTTGGTAGCAGGTTATGGGAGGATCCTGAATGAAACTAATAATCTAGCAAAATCTAGGGATTTGCTATTTGGTGCCAAATTAGCAATTCAAAATAAGGTAAAAAATCTAGTAATAGAAGGGGATTCTCAAAACATCATCTTAGCTTTGATTAATCATCAACTAGCAGTTAGAATACTGATGAATCAATGATGAATAGTTAGTACCAAACCAGTACTGAGAGGGGGGGTGAATCAGTACTGATAAAAACACTTTTCCTTGAACCGGTTTGAGTGAGAACCCTGCACTTTGACTGGTAAGTAATAACACCGGTCTAAACCAGATTACTACCGGTTAAGCACAGTGAAAGACATAAACTAGTAACTCAGCTTTCCACACAATCTAACATCTTATTTCCACTTCACCCATATGCATACGCTAATAATACTTCAACTAAAATGTAAAGACTTACTGGTTCAACATGTTTTACCGCTTAACAGAGGATAACAAAGCATCACACATAACACATATTTTTCATGTGGAAACCCAACTGGGAAAAACCATAGTGGGGACGAATACCCACAAACTATTCTTTGAACCCTTTTGAAGTCCGCTCTGTTAGGAGCCTAGTCCGGTTAAAGAATTTACAATAGGTTTTGTTAGGAACCGATCCTGCTAGGGATCACCCGGTTAAGGGATGGATAAAATACCTGGTTAAGGGTTAAACCCTGTTAAAGGTTACCTTGTTAGAGGATTTTTAGAGCTTGATGATTTTGAGTCACCCTGTTAAAGGATTTACAGCAAGCCAGTTAAAGCTACCATGTTAAGGTATTTTCCAACTGTTGAAGTGGTTAGAGGTCAACAAGTATTACAATGATCTGGTAACAGCACTCAATGCCAATGCAAATCCGCTTTAGTTCCTTCCTTCTGCACTCACACTCTGTAGGTATCTATTCTCATATTTGGTCTGGCAAGAATCACGTATCTTTGCACTTAAATACACACACAACATTTGCCAACAACCTCAATATAAAAAACAACATCGACCTTATAGGAAACAGATAGGTTGGTAGCATAAACCCTAAACCCTAAACATTTCGGTTAAGTAATTCAGTCGGTTCAATCCTAACCGTTGATCATATTGCATTGATTACAACAGTCTTGAACAAATTCTCGAGACGTTCTCCATCGTTCATTCTTCACCGCTTCTTGGAGGCTGATAACCCATCACGCATTCTCCACCGTTTACAGAGACTTTGCACATTCTCGAGGTAGATAGGATCAATCTCCTTCATGCAAGATCCTTCACGTGCACAAGGCTGATGTGGCAACACAATCTGTTCTTCATTACAATGCTAACACATCACACAATGTCATCGGTTGAATCACATAGGCATAGAACACTTCAACTGGAAACCCTGAAGCTAAGACTACCAACTGGTAGTCATACCATATGAAACCTTGATACAAAACATTCCATATACCGGTTCACATTCCAACATACTAGCTCACTTGGACAAACATACCGCTTCACTTTTTCACATATACCGGTTCACATTTCAGCATACTGGTTCACTTGGATATCCATACCGCTTCACTTCTTCACATATACCGGTTCTCTTGCAAGTGCTTACTTTAATATACCGGTTCACTCTTCATCATATTGACATTAATGACAACATACAATATCATCATGTCAACATACTCTACACATATGCCAACAATCTCCCCCTTTGGCATTGATGGCAATATACAAAGATATCTTTGAGCTTCACATCTTCTCCCCCAATACTACAGATATCTTCTTTGCTTCACATCTTCTCCCCCTTTGACAACAATGCCAAAGTGAAGGCATGAGCATCTATGTTCTACTATGTTGCTCCCCCTAAGGAGTAGCATCCTTCAACACACCAATCCTGAGAAAAATATATCAATGTAAGTCCTGACTGATGTGGAGCACACACCTTTAGTTCACCTCTTGAAGGGGCAACACCCCTAATTCACCTCTCAAATAGGTAAAGGTAGCCTTCGGTAGAGGCTTGGTGAATATGTCTGCTAACTGCTCCTTACTGGAAACATGTTCCAGTACAACTTCTTTGTTCTGAACCTTTTCCCTTAAGAAATGATACTTAAGCTCAAAGTGCTTGGTTCTAGAATGTAAAACCGGATTCTTGGAGATGTTAATTGCACTTGTGTTGTCACAAAATATACTTACCAGTTCAGATACAAGAACTTTGAAGCCATTTAATACATGCTTCATCCAAATTGTCTGGGTGCAATTCATAAATGTTGCAACATACTCTGCTTTTGCAGTAGACTAAGAGATACAACTCTGTTTCTTACTCATCCATGAGACTAGTCTTCCACCAAGAAAGAATGCACCATCGGTTGTGCTCTTCCGATCGTCTACATTACGAACCTAGTCATCATTTATAAACACTTCCAGGTTGAAATCATTACTGTATGGATACCATAATCCATAGTCAATAGTTCCCTTCAAATATCTCAGAATCCGCTTGACTGCTACTAGAAGTGGGATTCTCTTGGGCTTTTCTGGAACCGTGTAGCAATGCGCACTACATGTGCAATGTCCGATCTGTTATGTACTACATAGTGCAATTTACCAATCATTGATCGGTATTCCTTCTCATTTACCAACCCTAAGTCATCCTCTTTGGATAATTTACAACCAGTCACCATCGGTGTACCAACCGGTTTGTTGTCTTCCATACCAAAGGTCTTCAACACCTCTTTGACATATTTGGACTGAGTGATAAAGATTCCATCTTTCATTTGTTGAATCTGTAGTCCAGTGAAGAACTTAATCTCACCTATAAGTGACATCTCAAACTCCTTTTTCATCTCATCTGCAAAATCATGACTCATCTTATCATCTCCTCCAAAGATTATGTCATCAACAAATACCTCACAGATTAGAATCTGATCTCCTTCCAACTTCAGGTAGATAGTACTATCCTCACTTGTTCTCTCAAGTCCAATCTTCACAAGATGGGAGTGAAAGCATTCATACCATGCTCTAGGTGCCTGCTTTAGTCCATACAAGGCCTTATGTAGCCTACACACCATGTCACTGTCTTCTGATAGGGAAAACCCATCTAGTTGCTCTATATACACCTCCTCTTCTAGTATTCCATTCAGGAATATAGACTTTACACCCATTTGATATACCTTGAATCCCTTGAATGTTGCATATGCAAGAATCATACGAACTCCTTCCAATCTGGCTATTGGAGCAAAGGTTTCTCCATAGTCTTCTCCTTCTTCTTGGGCATATCCTTTACGCACCAATCTGGCTTTGTTTCTAACCACTGAGCCATCTTCATTCAGCTCATTTCTGAAAACCCATTTGGTGCCAATGACATTTTTATGCTTTGGTCTGGGTACCAAAGACCATGTACCATTCTTTTCTATCTGGTCAAGTTCCTCTTCCATTGCCTTGATCCAGTCTTCATCTTTATGTGCCTCTCTGAATGTTTTAGGCTCAAATTCAGAGATCATGCAAGAGTTTTCTTTGATCTTTCTTCTTGTAAGAATTCCTGCATCCTTGTCTCCTATGATCTGCTTTGGATCATGATTTAGCTTTACATACCTAGGAATGATCTTAGTTGTTTCCTCTTTCTTTTCTTCTTCATCAACATCAACATCCACCGGTGTAGGAGCGTTGTTACTGGTGCTTGGTTGTTTTGCAACCGGTTCCCAGAAGGTTACTACCAGTTCATCTCCTACTTGCTCACTGTCGGTTTCCTCAGATTTCTTAGAGGTTTCATCAATTCTAACATTGATGCTTTCAATAACTCTCTGAGTCCTATTGTTGAAACATTTGAGAGCTTTTCTCTTTGTGGAATACCCTAGGAATATTCCCTCATCACATTTAGCATCAAACTTGCTCTGATGTTCACCCCTCTTGATATAACATCTACTACCAAACACTCTGAAGTAGCTTACCACTGGTCTCTTATCGGTCCAATACTCATAAGGTGTTTTATCCTTGCCCTTTTTGATGAGTACTTGATTCATTGTGTAGACTGCAGTGCTCACCGCTTCTCTCCAAAAGGTGTGAGCAACCTTTCCTTGGATCAACATAGTTCTAGCTACTTCAACCATAGTTTGGTTGTTTCTTTCTGCTAGGCAATTTTGTTGTGGAGTCCAGAGGGCAGACAATGGCCTTTTTATGCCATTCTCTTCACAGTATTGGTTGAATTCACCGGAAGTTAATTCTCCTCCTTGATCAGTTCTTAAGCACTTAATCCTCTTACCGCTTTCTTTTTCTACAAGAGCTCTGAAGGCTTTGAAATTTCCAAAAGCTTCAGATTTGTTCTTCAAGAATGTGACCCACATCATTCTTGAGCAATCATCAGTAAGAATCATAAAATACCCATCTCCCTGCACACTCCTAGTATTCGTAGGACCACACAAATCAGTATGCACAAGATCAAGTAAATTGTCTGCAATGAAAGGTTTACCTTTGAAGGTTGAGGAAGACATTTTCCCCAATTGACACTCTCTACACAAAGGATTTTCCAATCTGCTCAGCATAGGAAATCCTCTAACTGTCTTGATCTTACTGGCCTTCACAATATTGTCAAAGTTTACATGGCAGAGTCTCCTATGCCATATCCAGCTATCCTAAAACTTAGCCATAAGACATGTACTGACATTAGCATTTAGTTGAAATAGGTTACCTTTTGTCTGCATACCAATAGCCATCAGTTCACCGTTCTTTCCCTTGATTTTGCACACTCCATTTCTGAATTCTAGAGTGAGTCCATTATCATTCAATTGAGCAACACTCAAAAGGTTGTGTCTGAGACCTTCTACCCAATACACATTGCCAGCACCGCTTCTTCCATTCAGAGAGATGGACCCTCTGCCTTTTACCATACATGGTGCATCATTACCAAAATGAACCACACCACCATCATACTCTTCCAGAGATAGAAACTTACTCTGATCACTAGTCATATGGGGAGAACAACCACTGTCTATAATCCACTCATTGGAATTATCAAAGCGGGAGACAAGAGCCTTCTTGTCTGACACATCTTCCTTGACCGCTACAAACATAATATCTTCATTTTCTTCATCTTCTGATTCCTCATCAGTGACACCTTCATCAACTGCTACAAAACAGTTTCTCTGGTTTCCTCCTTTGAACTTCTTGAACCTCTCCGGTTTGTCCTTGTTGTCACCATTAGGGCAGTTTACAACAATGTGTCCTATCTGGTTACAAGAAAAGCATTTCAAAGGAATCTTACCTCGGTATTTACCGGTTCCCTTGGGAAGTCTCTTGGCAAGGAGAGCTTCAAATTCCATCAGGATCTCCTCATCACCAATTTCTCTACTTTGTCTTGGTTCACCATTGGTACTAGCTTCTTTGCCTTTTCTAGATGGTGCAATAGATGCTCTGAAGGTTGATTCAGTCTTCTGAATACTGCCATCATAGTTATTTAGCTCATAAGTTGTTAACTTTGCAATGATGGAGTCCAGGGATACCTTTGTCTTGTCTACAGACCTCAACTCCTGAATAGTAGCAACCCTTATTGCATAGACCGGTAATAAGGATCTCAAAACTTTGCTAACAATAGTGGAATCTTCCATTTTACCACCTGCACTCTTGATATCTCCAACAACAATTTTGATTCTTATTCCATATTGTTGAATGGTCTCTCCTTCAACCATCCACATGTCTTCAAACTTACCCCTAAGGCTTTCTTCCTTAGCTTGTTTCACATGTTCATCACCGCCATAGATATTCTCAAGGGCATCCCATACTTCTTTGGGATTCTCTTTGTCCTGAACATCAATAAATTCAATGTCAGATAAACTGCTAATTAGGGCTTCCATGACTTTCCCATTCTCCCGAATCTCTCTCTTTTTGTCATCGGTGAGAGTACTGGTAGGGATAACATAAGCATTCTCAACATAGCTCCAATGTTGAGCACCCATGCTTTTGATGTATATCTTCATTCTGTCCTTCCATATTTTAAAGTTGTCTCTGTTGAACTTTGGACCTTCCCTCTTCATCATTAGAGTAGGATCTTTACCTCAAGCAGTTAAGCTTACAACATAGAGGACCTAGAGGATGCTCTAATACCAATTGATGAATCAATGATGAACAGTTAGTACCAAACCGATAGTAAGAGGGGGGGGGGGTGAATTAGTACTGATAAAAACACTTTTCCTTGAACTGGTTTGACTGAGAACCCTGCTCTTTGACTGGCAAGTAATAACACTGGTCTAAACCAGATTACTATTGATTAAGCACAGTGAAAGACATAAATCAGTAACTCAGCTTTCCACACAATCTAACATCTTATTTCCACTTCACCCATATGCATACGCTAGTAATACTTCAATTGAAATGTAAAGACTTACTAGTTCAACATGCTTTACTGCTTAACAAAGAATAACAAAGCATCACATGACAAGCATCATACATAACACACATATTTTTCATGTGGAAACCCAACTGGGAAAAACCACGGTGAGGATGAATACCCACAAGTTGTTCTTTGAACCCTTTTAAAGTCCGCTATGTAGGAGCCTAGTTCGGTTAAAGACTTTACAATAGGTTTTGTTAGGAACTGATCCTACTAGGGATCACCCGGTTAAGGGATGGCTAAAATACTCGGTTAAGGGATGGCTAAAATACCCGATTAAGGGTTAAACCCTGTTAAAGGTTACCTTGTTAGAGGATTTTTAGAACTCAATGATTTTGAGTCACCCTGTTAAAGGATTTACAACAAGCTGGTTAAAGCTACCCTGTTAAGGGATTTTCCATCTATTGAAGTGGTTAGAGGTCAACAAGTATTACAAATATATGGTAACAACACTCAATGCCAATGCAGATCCACTTCAGTTCCTTCCTTCTGCACTCACACTATGTAGGTATCTATTCTCATATCTGGTCTGGCAAGAATCGCGTATCTTTTCACTTAGATACACAGACAACATTTGCCAACAACCTCAATATGAAAAACAACATTAACCTTATAGGAAACAAATAGGTTGATCGCATAAACCCTAAACCCTAAACATTTCAGTTAAGCAATTCAGTCAGTTCAATCCTAACTGTTGATCATATTGCAGTGATTACAACAGTCTTGAACAGATTCTCAAGATGTTCTCCATCATTCATTCTTCACCGCTTCTTGGAGGCTGATAACCCATCACGCGTTCTCCAACATTTACAGAGACTTCACACATTCCCGAGGTAGATAGGATCAATCTCCTTCATGCAAGATCCTTCACGTGCACAAGGCTGACGTGGAAACACAATCTGTTCTTCATTACAATGCTAACACATCACACAATGTCATCGATTGAATCACATAGGCATAGAACACTTCAACCGGAAACCCTGAAGCTACGACTACTAACCGGTAGTCATACCATATGAAACCTTGATACAAAACATTTCGTATACCAGTTCACAATCCAACATACCGGTTCACTTGGACAAACATACCACTTCACTTTTTCACATATACAGGTTCACATTTCAGCATACTGGTTCACTTGGACATCCATACCGCTTCACTTCTTCACATATACCGGTTCTCTTGCAAGTGCTTACTTCAATATACCGGTTCACTCTTCATCATATTGGCATCAATGACAACATACAATATCATCATGTCAACATACTTTGCACATATGCCAACAAATACATCATTTAGGAAGCAAGAGAGTTAATACATGTATACACATAAAAATGGCTATGAACGATTAAATAAATATTTTATATTTATTTAATGTTTATTCTTCTATTAAAAAGTTAATTTGAAAATATTAATTTATTTAATTTATTTCGTGTCTTTCTATTAATTAATTTAATTGAAATATTTTATTAATTAATTCATCTATCCTATTCCTCTAATTAATTAAATATCTAATATTTAATTATTCTTTTGATCAATTAATTGAATATCTAAATATTTAATTATTTCCTTGAATAATTTGAATATCTAATATCTAATGATTATTTAATTATTCTTCTGATCAATTAATTGAATATCTAAATATTTTATTATTTCCTTCAATCATTTGAATATCTAATATCTAATGATTATTCTTCTATCTCATAGTCTCAAATATTAAATAATTTCTAAATTATTTAATCCTTTATCCAACTCACCTTCCATCTCCACTTCATCTTTCCTTTTCCAACTCATCAATCATGTGACTAAAGATATTAATATTTCTTAAATATTAATTCATCATTTATCTTCAACTTCCAAATTTAATGAAATATTATGTACGTACACATATTTCATAACCTTCTTCTATATTCTCTCCAACATCCCTACATCTTAGGAAGGACTTGAGTCCACTTGTCCTCTCATGCCTAAATTTTCTCCAACCATCCCTAGATTCCCTCGGTCAGCAACCCATTCAAGGTGAGATGAGTGACACTTGTCTTCTCCTTCCCCCTTTCTCTCAACTTTCACCTTTGCTCACAACCATCCAAATCCACAGATCTGATCATGATAGTTGATCCAGGCCACCTCATCTTATCCTCTCAAAGTCTATAAAATCAAGAGTTTGAGTTGAGAAAGAGTTAGTCTTCGAGTGAGTTTTCAAGCTAATAATTTGTGAAAACGTATGCATCTATGAGTTTTAATCTTGAAACAAATAGCATAATCATTTAGCATTGCATATCATAGTATCAGTTAACTATCAGTTATCAGTCCATCCTTCATATGCCATCTTGGAAGCTATCAGTGCTTGTCTGAGAGCACACCATCTGCAACCAGGAATAGTGGAGTTAGGACACAATGAGACATAAGTCATGAAGGTAAAAATAGTGTTTTTATTTTAATATCAATTTCATGTAGTTTCATTGGTTGAGTTTGGATTTCCTATAGCATTTCTTTTGTATTTTGTGAAACTAATATGTTGCGGGTAGTATTATGATGAAGAATCGACCAACAAGTAATAAAGGATTATCAAAGATCATTCATCAAGATGATTATATCAGTTAATGACCATGAGAACATGTGAATGACATGCAAGATTCAATGTTTATTTCTTGATTTTATTGCTAAACATGTACTCTATTCAACTCAAGGATGTCCATGACTAGAGAATCTATAATGGGGCATGATTATTTTCTTTGATTGTTGTTTGTGGTTTATCTCTTATTAAGGTATGTACTTGTCTAAGGATATGATCGACAAAAGATCAAGGAGGACGTTCTGAGTCATGCATGAAAGGGGATAATCCTTGTCTATTCTGCAAGCAATACTCAGGTCAACTTGATTCATTATATCAAGTTGCTTGTATAACCTTGCTATATCAAAATCCATGTAAGAAATACTCAAGTCAGCTTGAATCTTTATGTCAAGTTGCTTGTATTTTCTTACAACATTTTAAAGCTCAATGATGAAATCAAGCACTGTTACAAGACAAGCATATGAAGAATGGCAGTATCATTTTTAGTTAGATCATTTCATTAGCTCATTATTCATTTGCATTATAAGCATTCAATGTCAATTTCATTATAAGCATTTCATTTCATTCGTAGATCAACGGTCATCAATAAAGATTGAGTATACTTGGACAAACAAACAAAAATAATTTGCATTTGATCATTATAGGTGCATTCTTTTTTTCCATCATCCATTTCATTTAGTTGCATTTTAATCGTTGCATCAGTTTGCATTCAATTAAGTGCATTTCATTAATCATGTAGTGTATCATCATTATTATTTGCATTATCATTTCATTAAAGATCATTTAGTTACATCTTTGCACTTAGATTCATAATCATTATAAGCATTACATATAAAAAATAATAATAAAAAAAACAAAAACAAAAAAACATTTGAATAACATATTACATAATCTTATATCCTTCATATCTTTGTGTTAACAAACAGAGAGTTACATTTGTAAAATGATGCGAGGGAGCGGGAGCGAGTGTCACACGAGTGCGGGAGCTAGGGTTTCGACTATTGTTGAGGAAAGGGAGGAATCAGATGATGATGAGGATGACTCTTCATGCTTGGGAGCCTTGGCAATGGGTATCGCTAACTGGCTTTTGGTTGTTGTGGACCTGGATGATTCACTATGTCCCCTGCATTCCCTCTTTCTGGTGGATCGGCTTCTTGGGTCTCTCATTGAGGTGACTGTTTGGGCTACTGTTGTTGAGGGCTTAGTGGTTTGGAGCCAGTGGGGATTTCCTTTGGTGGCTCTCTCTTCCTCACCTGTCCGCTAGGTCGGTCTTGTTAGGTCGTTTTGCTCTGCATTGGCTTGTTTCCCTTCTTTGCGCCCTTTCCCCTGTTGAGTCAGAGGATTTTGTGCTTGTAGTGCTTCTTTTTTCGTTTTCCTCCTCTCGGGCTGGGATTTGTGGAGCTCTTTTGATGCCCTTTAGGTGGAAATGCCTAGGATTTGGGCAGTTTCTCGACACCCTTCTTATCTCTATGTGCCTGTTAAGATGGATTTATCTCCTATAGAGGTGGAAATATCTTTAGCGGAAGGAGTTGGATGCTCCTGTTCTGAGGCGGCTTTGTTGGTCAGAGGTTGTTCTTGTCTTGGGCTGCAGTTGGTGTGGTGTCTCCTTCTGAAGAACTTTTGTTCTCTCCCTATTGAGGTGGGGGTTGTTTCTTTGTTGTTGGAGTTTGGTTACACTTTTGGTGGTCCTGTTTCTTCTATGTGGGCCCTCAGTGCTTCCGCTATTGGTTTCCTTTTGAGGGTTTTTTCTCTTACTACTCAGTCCCATGGATCTCTTCTTGAGGCGTTGTGCCTCCTATGGAGGTGGAGTGGTTGCATGGTGTTTGGGTAGTTAAGGGGATTTTTGGTCTGTCAACCTTGGAGCTTTGGGCTCTTGTTTGGCTTGGATCTAAGTGTGGGCTAAATGATATTTTCACCCCTTTCCTCCTTATTGAGGTGTTGATGTTGGGGGATAACGTTTTCTTATATCCAGGTGCTCCCTCTTCTGGTTTGGAGGACCTTTCTCTTGAGGTAGGTGATTTTTTGGTTGCTGGATCTTTTCTCTCAAGCTCTTTTATGTCTTCTCCTATAGAGGTGGAGAGTGCGGTGATGCTTGTTTGGATGGATGCTTTCCTGATCAGGCCTTTGTTTCAGCTCAAGGTGGTTGAGGGTACCACTTCAAAACCCTTTGAAGTGGTTCTGGGAGCCATTTCAAAATCTAGTTTTAAGGTTAGGGAAGCCTTTCAAAATCCCTTTATCTCTAGGCATCTTGTTTTATTTGCCTTGTCTTTTCTTATCTGGCTATTTGCTGATAGTTTTCAAGGGCCTAGTCCAGATTGTGGTTGTTTTTGGTTATGGGCTAGTCACGCTTTTTGTTGTTTGAAGTCTTTGTCTTAGGTCAAGGGAACCAGAAACATCCCTATTGTTTGGTTGAGGGTTCCTGCTAACCCTCATCATAGTTTGAAACTTTAGCCTAGTTGGTGTAGCCAACTTGATTTATATTGATTATATCTTAAGTGTATGGTTGGTTCTTTCTGTTGGTGTTTGTTGGCTTTTGCTAGCTTTTTTCGGCTCAACTTTGTTTGGGCTGCTGATTTTCTTGGTTAATTCTCTTTGGTAGCATTGTTCTATGGGTTTCAGATCTTGATAAAATTTGAGGGTTTCGGGTCCCTCCAAAACCTATTTTAAGGGGTTTCTGGTCCCCTCAAAACCTGTTTTCCCATAATCAAAAACATATTACATAATCTTTCATTTGCATATAGATCATTTGCATTTACATCATCTTTCACATTTAAAAAGAAAAAGAAATCCATCATTCATTTGCATTTCCATATAGATTATCTCATTCACATCATTTTTCATTTTGTATTTTTCAAAATCAAAAGTATATCATTGCATCATCATATAGAGCATCATCATGGAAATAAAGGAAAGAAAAGATCATCATATCATCATCCATGTAATCAATGCATAAAAGATCATCATCATATAGAGTAAAATGCATAAAAGATCACATCATCCATATAATCAATGCATATATATCATCATCATATAGGGTCCATGTTTGCATATCATCATAAAACAATAAAAGTCCAAGTATATAATGATATCATAAAAATAATCAATAATTTTCAAAGTCCCATCAATATAAATCAAGTCAAGAATCATGACTACTTCTTGAGCCTGTGGGTCTAACACCTAGATCACCTGCAACACCTACACCAACATCATCATCCGATGGAATCATTCTTCAATTTAATATCTTCATCATTCATTCAACTATCATCTATCAAGTTTTATACAGGATGTATCTTTCTTGAAACCAGACGTTTTGATCATCTATCAAGTCTTATATAGGATTTATCTTTCCAGAAACCAGATGTTTTGATCATATTTTGTCTTATACGGGATGTGTCCTTCCTTAAACCAGACTTGATCTCAATCCAATCAATCTTATCAATGTAATTCATCTGATCAATCTGCAATCTATTCACTCATCTATCTTTCATATAACATTCTTCTTCTATTGAGAGACCATACATGCCTTTAATGCACAAACGATCTCTTGAGGGGGCATCATCATCAAATCAATATCCAAAAATCAGTATCTAGGGTACACAATCAAGACTTTTATCTCCATCAAGCGCACTATCGAGACTTGATTTAATCTTTGAAACAATGTTGTGGGAGATAAAACTGAAAGTTGGGATTTAATCCTTGCACAAGCAAAGTTTGCCTATAACAATTCAGTGAATAGAAGTGCCAGAAAAACACCTTTTGAGATTGTTACCGAAGTGCATCCTAGAGGAATAACAGAATTGAGAGACATTAGCAGTGAAGACTAGAAGAATTTTCAGATCACATGACAACATTGCATATTCAGGTTAAACAACATTTGAAAGACATGAATAATAAATATAAGGAGAAGGCAGATGAGAAGAGGAGACATAAGGAATTTGAAGTTGGTGATGAAGTGATGGTATAATTGAGAAAAGAGAGATTCCTGGTTGGAACTTATAATAAGTTGCAGATGAAGATTGTAGATATGCTTATATCTTCGTTTCATAGATAATTTTTTTTTATCGATAATATGTAGTTTTTATTGCCAAAAAGGAAAGTTATAGTTATGCCAAAAGTGGTTTCCCCAACCTACCATCCCAAACCCTACAGCCAAACCACCCTCCAAAAAAATACCCATGGACATCATAATCCCAAGAGTTTACATGGCATGCAAAAACAAAAACCAGTGCATACACTGCCAAGTACATTCTCAGTTTTAATGGTGACTATAAACAAATTACAAAACAGGGATTCAACTCCCAAGCAAAACAAAGCAACATAATTAAGAACTACTTGACTTAACCAAGGTTTGCATTTCTTTCATCTTCCTTTGTCTCAGCCTCAACCTCTGGCTCGTTAGCTCCTGCTCCGCCTAGGCCTACCGAATCACCTCCTCCAATTCCATGATTTGCACGAACAATTCAGACCTTCCCACCCTCTCTGCGCCTCCTCCTTGTATCTTTCTTTCACATTATCCTCCCGCCACCTTACAAAGGGAATATAATTCTCTCCCATCACTTGATGAAAACCAACTACACCCTCGCAAATGTCAAACCCAACACCCGACACTGCCCATTCCAAGAGCGACTCCATGTTCTCCAAAAAATCCGCCTGGACAATTGCCTCCATCACCTTTCAAATTGGTTATGCAGAAATTTCCAGGTCAATTCCCCATGCCATAATGAGCGAGTACACATCCATTTAGTTTGATATCGGTGCTCCACAACCCCCAAATCTTTGCCCAAAATGAACTGCACACATTTGATTAGAAGTTCATCCTTGGATTGGAACATACTCTTCAGTCTCCTCTCTAAAACCAGTCCCCAAAATGGGCATAAGAGTTTTGAGTTTTTCAAAGTGAAGTTGGCCTCCATTGCACTCTGAAAACCAGTAGAGCCACCCTCACAACCTTCATCACAAAAACACAAAATGCACTATTCAAGGAACTTGCAGAAGACACTTAAAGTATCACAAAGATCGACACCTCCCATGAATGCAAATCCCATCTAATACCATCGCCAATTCAAACTCGTTCAACATTAATTACCAACTACAAACTACAGAGGCCAAAACAAGAGGAAAGGAAAACAAGTGCCCACATTAATAAAATCTCATCATCAACAAGGTACATGCAATTAAATATCCGACTGAGTTGGCCATTGTACATCTACATCATCTCCACCCCACCATCTCGTCATAAAAATATCCAACTCACAAGCCACATTGGACAAAAAGTCTACCACCCCATTCCCTGCTCTACGAATGTGAGAGATTCAGAAATCCTGGAATAACCGAAGCCTTGAGCAAATAATCGAAATGAATTTGTTTATTCACCAGCTTGGTGAAGATCCTTTCACAATTGCTTCCACCACAACTTTTGAGTCCCCTTCTAAGTGCACCCTCAAGACATTCATATTACTTGCCAATTCCACCACAAGCAAAGTAGCCTGAGCCTCTGCCTCATTATTCGTACCATCTTGCAACCTCCATGCCCCTTTGAACAACACCTTACCCTCCTCATCATGAGCCACACACCCTACACCTGAAATACCCAGATTTCCCATCGAAGCCCCATCAAAAAAAAATCTTGATCCACCCTTGCTCCGGTTCAGTCCACACCTCCCCTTCCACCCTTAGAAGAAGGATTAACCTTAGAGGACCCATGAACATGTCTTGTTTCATAGATCACTATTTGTATTTATATGTTTTATTAAAATTGATAAATATAGATATAATATAATGTATAAACATTTTATATAATATAAATTAAATTATATAATATAATTATATTTATTATTTATAATATTATATACATAATTTATATTATTATATACTATATGTTGTAATAAAAAATATTAAATACAAATAAAATTATTATAATTTATAATTAATCTTTTTAAATATCTTACAAATTAAAATCACATATAAATAATAAAATATACAATCACTATGCAATGTATATTTTTATAATATAATCTATCATACCATCTATTTGCAAAAATCATGTCAAGGAAATTGAAGTGGATGTTAGTATACTTTTTCACTCAAACCATATTACGGCCTTAATCAAATTCTTAAGATCATAAGTAGATGTCATATTGTAGTAAAATAGTAAAATAGATCTCATTCGACCCCAAGAACAAGAATATCTAGGTTTAGCCATACATTCAAACAATCATCACTTTATACTCCATAAATGTAGAATAATATTTTACATATGAAGATAAGGATCAAGAGACATGATATTGAGAGTTGAGATAGTATAAGCTAATAGTTAAACATGTTATTCCAATATTAACTATGAGGAGATATAACTTGATTCTCACCATATATCTATAATCTTTGCTTTATATAATATCCCATATAATGCCCAATCTTAATGAAAAATCTTGTGCTCAATTATCCATAGCTCTCATAAATTCATAAATTCGATCATTTTCTTATCCACTTCATTGGTGCTCATCTTCCTTCTAAACATGGAAAAGGCTATCAGGTACCTTCCATGTCTAGGATTTGTAGAGCTTGGATTTTAAAAATACTTTTAAAATTTCAAGATGACTAAAACATAAGGAATCAAATTTTATTAAAAAAAAAAAAAGAGAGATAAATATAAGAAATATGAAAGGAGATACAAATACATAAAATATAAACTATTTTTTGATTAGTTATTTCATGCCAAAAATCCAAGAATGGGATATGTCTTTGGGTAGTTATGCTAAAGGTAGCAGATTAGTTATTTCATGCCAAAAATCCAAAATCCAAGAATGGGATATGTCCTTGGGGAGTTATGCTAGAGGTAGCAAGTCCTCCCTCCCTCTCTCTCTCTCTCTCTATATATCTCTATATATATATATAGAGAGAGAGAGAGAGAGAGAGAGAGAGAGAGAGAGAGAGAGAGAGAGAGAGAGAGAGAGAGAGAGAGGCCTTTTTTTGCATTTATCTCTATATCCATCCTTTTTCTACCCCCCTTTCTCTCTCTCCTCCTTCTAACCCTCCCCAACCTTATATCTCCCCCCTCTCTATCTCCCCCCTCTCTATCTTTTCTCGAAACACAACCTTATTGATAGTGGACCTTGACTATTTGTTGCAAAAACAACATTTGTTAAATGGCCTACCAGTTGACCTCATCCTCCCATGCATCTTCGACATACCTATTACACACCACAGTGTAATTGCTAGTAATATTATTAGTAAAATTTTCTTATGACATATTTTAAAATTAATATAGAGTAGTTAGCGGCTGAGAATCACATATCACTCATATGTAATAAATGTATTGTTTTGCCTTACCTATCAAGTAATGCTAATTATTCAAATAACTCCTGTGCGACAATGACAAATTGAACAAAATTTGATCATTCGATATCGACCCTCGATCTTGAAAGTCAGCTGATCATATTCAGATAGGGAACATCTTGAACGTAGTAATTGGATTAATGATCAAAATTAGATAAATCATATCTATATATAACCAAATTAGATATGTATCTAATACAAGCAGATTATAATTAATAATTAGATAAATCAACTAATTGAAATGATATATACAACCAAAAAAAATAAAAGGAAGAGAGAAGTAGCCGCCGACCCTCGCGGACCACCAAAACAAAGGCGACACGCATTTTTAATTACTTTGTATGATTCTCCTCGCTGGTCTTCATTCGATTAAAAAAAAAGGGTTACCATTTGACTCTATTTGTTTGTCAGATGGCAGCCTGCCTAAATCACAGTCGTTTACAGTAAACATGAAACTCTCTCAGCTCTAAATGCTCACACTTGAACTTTTCCTAGGGTTTGGACTCAAACCGGTAGATTGAGGAGAAATGGCTAACCAAGGCGCCAAGAAGCGCAGAGATGAGAACCAGCGCCATATGGCCACGTTGCTTCGCCTCATTGCCATCGCTAATGTCAGTAACAGTATCATATCTTTTTCTATGTCCTCTTTGAACCCTAATGTCATTTTATTTCAAATTTTTAAATAGACGTTCACTCTTTACAGGATAGCTTTTTTAAGCAAATTCGATTTTTAGAATAAACCCCAATTGTGGATTATCATTTGCCTGGGAAATGTAAAATTCACTGAGAACGTATAATTTGATTCATATAAACTTAACTTTGGAAATCTAAAATTCGACACCAGTATAGCGGAAGCAGTTAAACATGGTCCAAATGATCGTTATGTTGGGAGTGGATGATTTATTTGTCATTTATTTAATTGCTTACAATATTTGGGTAGATCGTTCATTTGCTCTGGGCAACCTTTGGCTTCCTTGTCACAAAAACAAGTTGCTGTTCTCACAAATTAAGTTGATTCTAACCATGCTGCTCAAGCTAGGGATTGCATTATGAAAGTCTCAATAATTTTTACCATTCTACAACTCTAGCTCTTCCAATGTGATGGCAGATGACATATTTAATAAACAAAAATATAAGTTTCATATAAGTGGTGTTTTCACAGCATATCAAATTATGTTTATGATTTATCAGGTTTCATTTGAGTAGTTTCAAGTTATTATTCACTCAACCCATATTTCATAAGTAATGTTTAATAAGAATCCACTTTTTGTGATCTTAAATAATATGCTTAGCCTGAATGGTCAACAAGGATGAAGCTCTAGAACTTTCAGGGAGGTCATCCATTCTAATACCATTCCAGTTCAAATATGCTTAACCTTGAAATTATCCCCAAAATCAAAACCACTTATATGAATCACACACATAGATATATATTAATGTACATATAATTACATATATATATACTCGATATGTATGATCATAATTTGCACAAAATATGAAAAATTGAACATATATTTGAGAATATAGCTGATAATTGAGAATGCAATGCTACATTATCAAATCATAAATGTTAAAGGTAAAATCAAAATGACTTGTATCATAGTGAATTAGGATTGGCTTAAATTGAATCCATTTAATTCAAAAAAAGCTTAGGAAGAAATGCTACTTTTCTATCTAGCATAGCCCAAAACAATTTTTGTCTTTTATATTTTAAACCAAAGCATGAGTTTGAGGGTGGCAACTCCTAACATTGTCTAGGGGCAGCCACACTTGTTAAAGGCTTTGCAAATAGGATAGCAAGTTAAGTGGGCTTGATTTTTGGGATGATTTCTTAGGCAAGCATACGTGAATTGGAGTAGTATTGGATGGATGGCCTCCCTAAAAATTCTAATTGTTGAAAAGCATATGCACATCTCTAGAATCACCAACAATCGTTTTGATCCGACCAATTTTTACCATGTCCTTGAGTGCATTATTCTTGGCATTCAAACAAAATGGAGTCCACCAAATATGTTTATAGGCTGTCTCAATTAACTTCCCTGCAACTTTACATACATGGGCCACATCTATCACTGTTTGCACCACATTTTGTGGCCCAACCTTCTCTATAGCATCTTCAAGGATCTGAAACTGTAAATTAACATCGCTGTGATGCCCTGAACAATCAACAACACTAAGGAAATAAGGGCCCTTTGTACGTGTAACCATGATATTGATTAGTGGATGATACCTAATGTCTGTTCACCCATCTGTGACTATGCTACATTCACTTGTGATCCAAGATCCTTTCATTTTCTTCATTAAAATATAAATTTTAGAATAGTTCTTATTCAAGATTATTGTCCTCAATTCAGTCTCCTTTGGTAGCACATGTGATGGTTGTTGAAGATGATAACTTCAGCAGATATCATACCTGTCATATTTATGATATTCTTGGGCTCTTATTTATATTCAGCTTGCTTACTCTATAGCTGGAAATGTTTCGGTTTCATTTTACATGTCGCTGTTTATACTTCATGTATCGGAGACCTTGTATGCTGTCACCGACTTTGACTCAGCTGGCAATCCGTTTCTTTCCCTTCGTTGGACTTCATCCGATCATAATGCATGTCGGTGTGTAACTGACACCGTCCTTTTGTCTTATCTTCCGTTTTCTTCTTGAGGAGGCTATCGGTTATTGAAGGAGGTTATTTTTGATGTGCCGTGGGTTATTTAAGTGAGGTTCGACATTCTTTGAAGTGTCTTTTTGCTGTGATTCTGGATCTGCAATTATTTCCCGAGTTGATCATTTATATTCAACGGTGAACATTGGAGTGCTCAGATTTGTTCTATTGCATCTTCTTCTACATTATTTTGTATGCAGATTCTCTGATAGTCATCTTCTATCTAAGCATTATCAATCATTGTTAAAATGATTGCCTTCTAAGTTTGAAAGATATGTACTTATTTTGAGACTTCAATAAAATTATCTTTTGGTGTGGCTGGCTGGGTTTTTCACCCTCAGGTGGAGGGTTATCCCAGGATAATTTGATATCTTCTTGTTCTCTATTGCTGTCTTAGATTCTATTATCTGAGTTTTTAGCTTTCTGATTTTAATTTCAACAATGGTCTTACCCATAGTTTCTTCGCCACAGCCTGCTTATAGTAAGGAGAGTGAGCCACATGGAATGTAATACCATTGGCAAAGAAGAATTTGCAAATGGCAATCATCTACTTCATCCTTCAATTGCACATTGAATAAGTCATCCTATGTTTTCCCTTAGACTCTATTGCCCTTTATCTAGAAGAAATAGGAATATGTGCCTATGGCCTTTGCAAAATACTAGAAGTAGAATTTTGAAGGCCCCTCCCCCTAGTGGCAAAGTGTTTAGTAATAATTTCTTATATTGTCAATGGTCAACTTAGGTTGTTAGATTTCATTAATGTATCTACAGTATTAGGTAGATAAAGGTAGGTAATATCATTAATTTCTATAGTGTTTTGTATTTCTATAAATTGTAATCTTTACTAGTTAATATGAACGAAGATATTTTACCAGTGAATCTGATTTTCACAAGGTATCAGATCTAGGGCACGAAACCTTTTATTTTCAGAAAATCTGCACGTTTTTTTAACGACCTAGGGTTTTTGCAACTTCGCCTAGGGTTTTGATCCTTTGTTTCAAGGCAATTTTTTTTTTCGATCATAGATTCTTGGTGGGTTTTTCGAAACCTCAACTAGGTCATCATTAGATTTTTTTGGGTTTGCAGATTTTTTTTCGCCTAGGGTTTTCGTACATTCGACTAGGGTTTTGACCCTTCAGTTCAAGTCAAAATTTTATTTTGATTGCAGATTCTTGGTGGGTTTTTCAAAACCTCAACTGGGTTACCATCAAATTTTTTTGGGTTTGCAGATTTTTTTTCGCCTAGGGTTTCAACAACTTCGCCTAGGGTTTTGACCCTCTGTTTCAAGGCGATTTTTTTTTCCGGTTGCAAAATCGTTGTGGGTTTTTCGAGAGCTCAACTGTAATGTCGTCAGATTTTTTCTGGGTCAGTCAAAAATTTTACCTCGAAAACTGTGCCAAGGTTTTGAGATTATCTCCTTCATTTCAAGTCAGATTTTTTTTTATTTGCAGAATCTTTGTGGGTTTTTTGAGATCTGAACTGGGTTGTCATCAGATTTTTTTGGGTTTTCCAAAAAATTTCTGCCTCAAAAACCGTGCTAGAGTTTCAGTTTCTGCCTCTGAATCTGACTTGCAGAATTTGTTTCTAAAAACCCTTTGTTTTCATCCTTTGGTTTTTGTGCATTTGTGCCTTCACCAGTTTGACCTTGGGGTACGTGATGGCATCGCTGACGAACATTATGCTTGAAAGCAGCCACAAGTTCAATGGCCACAACTACAACATCTGGAAGCAGCGTATGTTGACGATTTTTGAGTACCAATGTCTTGATGCAGTTGTTCTAGGCACGTCTCAACGTCCAGACACTGCCGGAAAAGATCAAGACAAATGGGATGAGGGCAACCGGGAAGTCGTCATTCTCATCAAACTCTCTGTTACCGATGAGCAACTACCTTAGGTGCTGTTCGACAAAACTGCGAAGGAAATATGGGATCATTTGAAGAGTCTTCATAAAATCTCTAACAAGAGCAGAGCATTCTGTCTTAAGAATATGCTCTTCACGATCATGATGGATGAGAAAATATTTCTTCAGGAGCATTTGACAAAGATCAAGGATATTCGCGACTAGCTGGAAGCTATTGGTCGAAAAATGGAGAAAGAAGATATGGTGGTCATTACTTTGAAGAGTCTCCCACGCTCGTATGAGCATTTCATTGAAACAATCAATATCACTTCCACTGACGTCGATTTGAAGTTTTTTCGATCTTTGTAACAAGCTTTTACAGCAAGATCGGTGGTGGCAGCAATTTGGAAGCAGTACTAGTTCTCCCTCCACCGAGCAAGCGTTCTCTGCCAAATCTTCTGCTAAGAACAAAGGGAAGGCTCAATCTTCTTAGCCGAAAGGCTCTGGTTCTTCTCAGGACAAGAAGAAGAAGAAGAATGTGCAGTGCAATTATTGTCACAAGTTTGGTCACATGAAGGCTGAGTGTCGAATTCGATTGGTTTCTGAACAAAAGAAGCAGGGAGGGTCTCAACAGAAAGCAAATGTTGCCGAACACTTTGAGCAGAAAGAATTTTCTTTCTATGCTTTTATGGCCAAGAGAACAACGGATCCAATACACTCTTCTACCTGGTATATTGATTCAGGAGCTTCGCAACATTTTACTCATCGTCGGGATTGGTTCACGAAATTTGAACCATTTTCGGATTCAATAATCTTCGGAGGAGGAGAAGAGTACACAATTGCTAGTAAGGGCATTGTCCAGATTCACTCAGGAGGTAGAAATTTAATTTTTCTTGATGTCTTCTATGTTCTAGGCATGAAACATAATCTCCTCCCCGACATTCAGATCTTGAGGCATTCTCCTCAATTAGATGTTGTCTTTAGTTCGTCCATCTGTAGCATCGTTGATAGGGAGACTTGCACTACAATCGCTATGGGACTTGAAGATCATGGTTTGTATAGACTTGCAGATTCTAGTGATTCTCAAGAGCATGGTTTGGTTGCTAGGAGTACATGCATCAGAACACTTTGGCATCAACGTTATGGGCACTTAAATGTGCACTATCTCTCTTAGTTATATCGGGTGGGTTTGGTTGCTGGTCTACTTGAGATCCAACCTCAAAATCATGGAGTTTGTGCAGCCTGTCAAGTTGGGAAGCAACATCGGACACCATTCTCGGATGGTGACGCTTTGCGAGCCTCCAAGCTCCTTCAATTGGTTCACCCTGATGTATGTGGGCCAATGAACACTCCATCTGTTACTGGTTGTAGATACTTCTTATTATTTGTTGATGATTTCAATCATAAAATGTGGGTGTATTTTTTGAAAAATAAATCAGATGTGTTCAACACATTCCAATAGTTTAAGGCCTTAGTTGAGATAGAATCCGAATCTCAAATTGTCACTCTAAGGTCAGATAGTGGGGGGGAGTCTTGTTCCAATGACTTCTCTACATTTTGTGCTACACATGGCATTAAACGCCAACTCACCACACCATACACCCCTCAACAAAATGGTGTTGTTGAGCGTAGGAATCACACCATTACTGAAATGGCTTGCTCTATGATAGAGCATAGAAATGTTCCTAAGAAATACTGGGCTGAAGCAATTTACACTGCAGTCTACCTTCTGAATCAGTCACTTACACATGCCGTCAAGAAGATGATTCCTGAAGAAGCTTGGTCAGGACGCAAGCCTAAAGTGGGCCATTTGAAAGTCTTCGGTTCTACGGCTCATGTATGGATTCCAGACGCTAAGCGTGCTAAGCTGGCTTCAAAGAGCCAAACACTTATGTTTACTGGTTACAGCGACAACCACAAGGCCTACAGGTTGATCGATGTAGAGAGAGATCGTCTCATTTTTGAGTCGTGATGTTGTGGTTGATGAGACTACTGGTCCATTTATGCCTTCTGCTACTCCTACTCCTGTGACTCAATCTGTAAAGACTCCTGATGTTGGTGTTCGTCTACCTCTTGGTTCCCATGATGGGAGGGCTTCAGAGCATTCTGACTCTGAAGATGAGGAATCTATCGATCCAACACCACCTGATTTGTCACAGGATTTGCATCCAGATGACTTTGTTCCAGAAACTCCAGGGGATGTTGTTTCTCCAATGCTAGATGTTGGTACTTCTACCCTCGAGTCTAAATGGTGGGCCAAGACTTTAAGAGATCTTTCTGATGATGAGCTTCTTGAGGATAGATCAGTTCGTCGCAAGAGAAAGCAACAAAATACAATAAACCTTGCACTTATGGTCAACATCCACAGCATCTCTGAGCCCCAAACATATTTTGAGTCTAAAGGCATTCCTGAGTGGGAAAAGGCTATGGAGACAGAATACCATAGTCTTTTGAAGAATAACACTTGGGTTTTGATTTGCCTCTTGGGAAGAAACCTATCAGCTGTAAATGGGTTTACAAAGTCAAGTATCATGCAGATGGTACTTTGGATAAGTATAAGGCCAGATTGGTTGCTCGGGGTTTTACACAGCGGGAGGGCATTGACTACGAGGAGATTTTTGCTCCTACTGCCAAGATGAGTACAATTCGTCTTCTTCTCGCCATTGCAGCTCAATTTGGATGGAAACTTCATCAAATGGATGTTAAGAGTGCATTCCTCAATGGCGAGTTGCAAGAAGTCTATATGACTCAACCTCTTGGCTTCAAGGTTCCTAGGAAGGAACATCAGGTTTGCAGATTGGTAAAAGCCCTATATGGCCCAAAGCAAGCCCCTCGGGCTTGGTATTTCAAGATTGATCAGTATTTGGTTGAACATGGTTTTCAGCGCAGTCCCTCTGACACTAATCTGTATGTCAAACTCTTCAGTGATGATATCCTTTTTCTTGTTGTCTACGTGGATGACTTGATCATATTGGCAATTCAACACATTTGATCACAACCATCAAACAAGACTTGTGCCAAGCTTTTGACGTGACAGATTTGGGGCTTCTCCATTATTGCTTAGGTGTCGAAGTGTGGCAGACTGATGACAATATCTTTATTTCACAGTCCAAGTATGCCTGCAGTTTGCTTGATAAGTTTCGAATGTAGGATTGTAAACCTGCTTCCACACCTATGGAGAAAGGGCTGAAATTATCAACCAAGTCTGATTCACCTGCCGTAGATGAAACAAAATTTAGACAACTAGTAGGCAGCCTCATCTATCTCACTGCCACTAGACTTGACATCAGTTTCGCTGTCAGCTACATCTCCCGCTTCATGATAGCTCCAAAAGCTGATCATTGTATTGCAGCGAAGCGAGTGTTACGATATGTGAAAAGCACTTCAGACTGTGGCATTCTGTATGCTAGGTGCAACAATCCAAAGTTGATTGGTTATACTGACTCAGATTGGGTAGGATCGGTGGATGACAGAAAATCCACTTCTGGGTACGTATTCAGTTTGGGTATTGGTGCCGTCACTTGGAGCAGCAAGAAGCAACAGGCTGTGGCTCTTTCCTTGATCGAAGCCAAATACCTGGGAATAGTCAAGGTCGCATGTGAGGCAGTTTGGCTCCAAAGGATGCTCTTTGACATGCAGATGCCACAGATAGGTCCTTCTCCCTTGTATATTGATAACCAAGGGGTGCTCAAAATGGCTGAAAATCCAGTCTTCCATGAACGTACCAAGCATGTCGAACTTCATTGTCACTACATCCGCAAGTTGGTAGAAGACGGATCAGTTCAGTTGCAGTATGTTTCGACAGTGGATCAAATTGCAGATATTCTTACCAAGTCTTTGAGTCCAGATAAATTTGTAAAATTTAGGGGGCAACTTGGTGTTTTTGATAGATTGACCATTAAGGGAGGGCGTTAGAATAATAATTTCTTATATTGTTTTTTTTTTGATCATTGACTGCTTTTGACTGGAGCTTGAACCAGTGGGGCCACAGAGGGGGACCCCCATCCCCGAGTACATTATACTGAGGTATCAACACCTCCTTACATTTCTTCCTTATCACTTCGTTCTCCCCTTATCTCTCCATATTTCTCTCCTTATCGCTCCGCTCTCTCCTTATCACTCTGCTCTCTTCGCACCTACTGCTGCCAGTCTGCGTGCGTGGACACCAACCAATAGGTCCCGTCATGCACCTCCGTGGGCAAATAGTCAGCCAACAAGCTGCCAAACATGGCATGAACACCATGAGCACACAACCAGTGGGAATCAACACAAGAAACGATGCACACTGTAGGGATTCGAACCGATGACCACCCCAAACTGGAGCTCGTGATATTACCGTCACGCTGCGGGGTGAACCCAAATTTCTTATATTGTTAATTCAACTTAGGTTGTTAGATTTTATTAATGTATCTATAGTATTAGGTAGACATAGGTAGGTAATATCATTAATTTCTACAAATTTGTACCAGTTAATATGAACAAAGATATTTTACTAGTGAATCTGATTTTCTCACAAAGAAGTAGATGTAGGTGCAATTTCTTGACTACCACACCATAATTTACTTATTTTAGCTCTATATTTTAGGTTTTTTGCCAATTAACACATAAATTTAAACCCTTGCCTTAGATATGAAGGAGGTGGGCATTCACTTTGGTAATGCTGCCTTGAAATTCAAGTTTACAAAATTGGCACTTTCATGACCTAGTGCCCCTAGATGCCCCAAGCTTTAATGATAACTTAGTTTTAAATTGTTTTAATGGGGACTTAAAATCGAAGGGACCTTAGCATATTTTTGTAGCACTTTGGAAGGGCAACCACCATTTGCACTTCCAATGGAACTAGTGGCTTCACCCCATTCAATTTTTGTACTTCTGCTAGGTGAATAATTGGATTTAGTTTCACTTGTAACTTCTACGTCAATATCTTGAGGCCTAACCTCATCTTCACTCATGTTGAGAGAATTCATACTTATAGACTCTACAAGGAACAATATAAAATTTATAATTTTATAATTTAAAAATTAAAATTCGAATCATGCATAATGCAAGGGATTAAGACACAAGGATTTTTTTTTGTTTTCCTTACTTCAGGTCATACAAAGTGCAGAAACAGAGGATACACAATCAGTAATCCTTCCTCTTAACCATTGTCGAACAAGAATTTCACTTTTGTTTTTCTTATTTCAGGTTGCATGAAGTGCAAAAGTAGTGGATACACAAAAGTTAAAGTCTTGATTTGACAAAAAAATTGAACACCTTAATAATTAAATATTGCTGTCATAAAAAAAATCTGATCATTATTCTTTTGTAAAATTAAAATAATGAATTTAAACTGAAATTTACAACAATGTAAATTGCAAATCCCTAAATTAATTGCTTAAGTTGTTAACTAAAATTAGTAATTAGCTACTGAATTGAACAGTGAAAAAAATAGTCATGACAAAAGCCCACCTTGAGGCATGAATAATGCTTTGAATCCTTTGATTCAATGGTGGATTGATGTCACTCTTCATCTTGCTCTTCCTCTCCTTATTCCTCAATCCTAATGCTTTCATTTGCAATTTTTTTCACACTTGGAGCATGTGGTTGATTTTCAACTTAGTTGTTGAAACTTTGGAGTGAGTTGGAATGAGGCTTAGATGCCTATTTGTAATTTTTTTGTGAGTGTTTAGGGTTTGGGTGGAGTCCATTGGCCATTAGGGTTGAGGCTTGTGGCACACATTTCAAAACAAACTTTTTGAATTCGAAAAAATAACTTTTGTAGCTATTTGTCGTGGGGGATGCTTGAAAGTCTCCATGATGTTTGGGAGACTCCTTGGAGTCCCTTGTACGTCTTGAGGATACATTTGAGTCCCCTAGAAGTCCCCCAAAAAGGTGGTACATCCTTAAATGCCCTCAAGTCTCTTGTGGTGGTGGTGGGACAGCAAGGGGATGTCCCCTCCAAGTCCTTGTGTCTCAGAGATGTCCCCATGGAACATTGAATGAAAGAGAGATAGGAAAATGATTTGGTTGGTTCTTGAATTGACAAATCAACTATCTTAGTGGGGAGGTGGGTTGGTGAGAGGGGTGAACTATGTGAACCACTTGATAGTATTTCTTTTTGTGAAGCCATAGCCCCCTTGACAATATATAGGGATACTTGTAGAAATGAGCATCCCATATATATGCTCAAATCTCGACAAGTTCAACTAATATTGAGTAACAAAATAAGATAGTGACAACAATATAGTGGCAATAAATATATCATGATAGTAGCGATAGTATTATAACAGTAATAATGAAATATATCATGATAGTAGCGATAGTATTATAACAATAATAATTAAATATATCATGATTTAGATTCAGAGGTAATGATATAAGTTATAAACCTAACACTAATTATTTGAATTTTTGATTTTAATGTTTCATTCAAACATAAAACATAAAAAATATGGTATTACCACTAGGTACAACTATGCGTAATTTGGATTATCAATATCAAAAGAGTTATTTGTGTCACTCTGTCTGAAGTTGTTGCTTGTCCAATGGAAGCTTGCCCAATCCTTGTTGCAGCGCCTTCTTATCAATCTTCCTAACATCTTTACAATCAACATCCCAATGTGTGTGCTACTAGAGCCAATAGTTTGCCAATCCTTAAGTCTCAAGTCAAATTGCAATTAGCTTCTCTACTTGTCTAGAGGCAAGCATGTTCCTCTTAATTGAGCGATGAAGCTATGGGTGGACCAATTCCTTTCTGCAACATAAGAACTATGAATTGGTAAGAGTAGTTGAATGGTAAGTTACTTCAACTTTGGCGTGTCCTTCCCATGAGATTTCCAACATCTAGTAGTTTTTTTTGGGTGCAATAGTGGCCCTAGCCATCCTAGCTTTTGGTTTGTTGAATGTGGGACCTTAAAGATCATACAACTGAATTTATTGTTCTCGAAATATATGTGCATCCTTAGGAGGGGGCTTTATAAACCTTTCCATTACCTCGTCATCCTCGAAAGGAAGAACTCAACTAGTTCTAGGTGTGTACCATTGGGGATTAAGAGCATAGGCTATGAAGATGGGTGTCCATTGTGTTCCATCTCTTTGTGAGAGTAGGCTTGACATGCTCCTCATAGGATTGAAATCTAGGATTCTTTTCATGAATTGCTTGCCTCATTTGATCAAGCATGCTGTCAGTAGTCACTTTAATTTCTTCAAGGTTGGGAGAGTCTTCATTCACATATCTAATTACCCCTACGATAGGTGATATGATAGAGCAAATATTTTTGTAAGCAACATTTTAAAAAGTTAAATTAAAAATAAAAACAAAGTACAAACATATTAAGTAAAAATTTCATACATGATAATGGACCCAATAGGTGATATGTTTGAGCAAACATTTTTGTAAGCAACATTTAAAAAAATTCAAGTAAAAATAAAAACAAAGTACAAACATATTAAGTAAAAAAGTACAGACATATTAAGTAAAAATTTCATACATGATAATGGACCACCAAGTTTCATCAATACCCTTTATTTTAGCTTAATTCCTTCTTTTGTCTTTGATCTAGCCCACTTTTTCCACTCCTCAAAACTGCCATGGATTATAGAGCATTTTGACCTTAAATGCTTTCTCCAATAAAATAAAATAGCTAGCATATCTAGTCTCAACTAGTTTGAGGAACTATTTCGTTGAAAAAGATTTGAATAATGCAGATGCTGTGTGATGTTTGCATATAAACGTTTGTATGTTTCTATCTTTGGCTACCGCTGTCTTCACCCAATCTATTTTTGCAATGCCTTTCAAAGCATTTACACATATGGAGTCCAAAACTATGTGTGCAAACACTTTCAACCATCAAATTATCTAATTTGCAAACATGAGTTGAATTTGTCACAACTTGCAAAACATAAGAAGGCTCAACTTCCTCTATGATCTCCTTCAAAAGGCCAAACTAATAATCAACATTCTTACGTTTCCTAGAGTAATCAACATCTCTAAGAAAGTATGAAACTGGTAGGACATGTAACAATAATAATGAGTGCTAATGTCAAATATGAGTCTGTCTATCCATGACAATTGAACAACCTTTCCTAATCCATGTTTGACTCATTTCCGCAATCAATATGTTCACCTTTGAATATTGTTTGTTGAGGAGGGAGGTACTCAATTTGTGTTCTTTAGGGGGAACATAAGAGGGTCCAACTATGAATGCAGCTCTCAACTTCCCATTTAATTTGTGTTCTTTAGGGGAAACATAAGAGGGTCCAATTATGAATGCAGCTCTCAACTTCCCATTTAAATAAGGAGACCCTTGCCAAATGAACTGGGATGGCATGGTCATAAAATAATTTGGCCATTGAATTATCAACCTGCTTACATGTTTGCAACAATCTTATCCCTTTATTTTCTCACTTACAATGGAGGCGGCCTTCCTCTTCCCAATGTCACAACCATCTTCAGCTAATATATTGGATACTCATTAATAGATGGCAATGGTGTGGATGGACTTTTCTAGTAGTACTAGTAGTTTTTGTCTCACTCTCCCAACCAGATTTACCATTTCAACTATTGTTCCAACGTTATATCCCCACAAAAACCCCCATGTTCACTTTCATCCGATAAATGGCAATCAACCTTGCTATAGCTCCATAAGAGTCAGTTTTACAAACGTGACACAACCAATACCTACTGCCCCTGCATTTTTAATCTTTTTATTGCTTAAATCTGTGACACACTGCAGCAAGGGTTTTTTAGAGTTGAAAGGGCCTTTGGCCCTTATGCAAATTCCAGAACAGAGGATGAAGGACATGAGAAATATTCTTGTGGTATTGCAAAATATTTTGTGTTAAGGATTTCAGAAGAACAAGAACCTCCTTTAGTCTCTTAAACTCCCTTTGGTTTACTTCTTCACCACCCATCTCATTATTACCACTATTTCTAGTGACCATTTTTAATGTCAAAGATGAAAGATGAAAGATGAAAGATGAAAGAAATGTTTCAGAGGCTGCTAGTGCTGTAGAATTGTGGTTTTGAACTGAAAATAAAAATAAATTACAAGTGTTTTGTAAAAATAAAAAGGAATTAATCAAAATGTACTGTTACAGCATGATGAATAAAGCAATAGCTTAATGGCTGAAGCCTGAAATTTAGAAAAGGTAGTAGTAGACTGTAGAGCAATGGCCCTTCCTAGCTGTGTGTAATGGTGAATGTCTTCAAGGCTTAAGCTGCTAAAGCCTAAAATAGTAAAACTAACAAAAGAGCAGGAGACAGGACTATGAAAGTCTGAAAGTGGTAGCACGTTCAAAAGTGTGCAAAAAACTGTGCAAATGAAATGTCATATGAATAATTGTATGTATGCTTTATTAGGGTTGAATAAGGGCGTTGGAGGGTTTTTTGGATGGTAACACCCCTCCCCCGCCCTTTTAAAATTTTTAACTTTTTTCCTAAGTTGTCGTTACGGGTACAAGAATAGGTACAGTAATGGGATACAAGTACATTGGTTTGACAATTTTTTCCCTTGGGTATGGTATGTTTGAGTACGTTATATACACATACACATACACATACACATCTGTCTCTCTCTCTCTCTTTATATATATATATACACACACACACATACATACATGCATGCATGTATACATACACACACACACACATATATACATACAAAAAAATGAAAGATATAAAGAAATATACAAAATTGTAAAAACTAAATACATTTGATAGTATGATACTTCATCATTGATCAATGCCAAATGCCAAATGGTAGTGATAAATATGTTAAATGCCAATTGATAGTGAAATATATAATATTTATCTTTTTTAATTAGCATTTAATAGTGATAATTTTAGTTTTCTAAGTTCTTGACTTTAGTCTCAACTCCCAAACCCCCTCATTGTAATCAAATTTTTTATATAATAAGAGATTCCAATAACCAGTGGGGGTTTGGGACTGGAGACCCTAATGGGTTTGAGGGGGTACCAATGATAAGTTTTACAGATGTGAGAAAAACCCAACGATAGAGGGGCTGTGGGATTTTTTAGAGAAATTGAGAAAAGAGAGTGAAAAGAGCAAAATGATCTTTGTATTGAGCGAAATGATGCTTTTAGGGTTTTTGGATGCAAAAAGAATAAAAAAATGTTATTTTTTTTTTAACTTTTTTGCGCTTAATGCATTTGGGTATCCTTGGTATGCTTGGGTACATAAATTGGGCATACCCCTAGGTGAATTTGAAAAATAATTGAATGATTATACTTATGAATATATAATGTATATATAGAGAATTACAAGTTGGTGTTCTAAAAAGAACAAACTGTTAAACTGAAGCTAAAAAGCTAAAAAGCTTAAAAAGCAAAATAACTAAAAAGCTAACACTGTCTTCTAATAAAAGAAGCAGTAATTAAACTAAATTAATTAAACAAACTAAAAGAACTAAATGATGAACTAAATGACCATTAATAGAACAACTAAGGGTAACTAACTAATTATTCTAATGCCCTCCCTTAATGGTCATTGTATCAAATAACTACCCTACAGAATACATTGCAGGTCTTTTGATCACAAACGCAAGAACACTCTGCTGCTGCGAAGACCCTCCCGGGATCTGCAAAGTGTTAATGACCAAGAATAGTTGATTTCGTCCAATTGATGTAACCCTCACACGCGAATTACAAAACCTTCACACACAAATTATAGAAGCAAAAGAACCTGAGACCACGATATTGAGGAATATTAACAAACCTTCCAAAGAGCAACAAACATGATTTTAACAAAAACTGCAAAAGCTTTTGCAGAAGAGTACAGAGCACTGTTTGCTCCAACAACTTTAAAATAGACTGCAAGATACCACAATTGCAGATGTTTGCCCTAGCAACACTAGGTGTGACCCAAAATTGATTGCAACAAACCACGATTTTTGACAAAAATCGTCAAAGCCTTAAAGATACATTTACAAATCATCATTTTTGTGGAAAAAAAAGGGTAAAACCTAGATAACAAAAAATCCCACACAAACTTCGTGAATGATAGATGATAATTTTTAAGGAAAAATTATAAACCCTGTAGTCTTTTTATGACACCCTTGGTCCATCAGTGAGAGTCGATCAGAGATATGTTCCATGGACCATCGTTGTCCTAGTTGATCAAGGACAACCAATGAAATCATGAAATGTTAAGTGTTGTCTTGTTGGTAGGCACAAGTTCTCAAGCCTTTCTCTTCCTTAAACCCGAAATTCTGGAATCCCCAAGTTCCCGACTCCTCTCCTCTTGCGGTAGGACCTAACATCCAACTTTCGACGACTTGTGACACTTCAGATGACGTGATCAACACTCAAGGTTCTTAATGCTCCACCAACCCTTGTGACTTGTCTACTTTAATTCACGGAGCTACATAGGTGCATTTAATGCTTTTTGTAGGATTGCCGTCAAGTGGAGTCCTGGGTCATGCTTATTTATGGTTGCTTGATGGCCTTCTTGTCAGGACTGCATGCTCTGACTTTGGAATGTCAGACAATCTACCTTCAAGAAGTGATTGCCTTGTCAGGGAATGGCCGGGTTGCTTGCACGCACACCATGTCAAGTCTGTGCAATTCTCCGCCTTCCCTGATTGACATTCCTCTGTGCATGCCAGGGTCAAGGCTTCCCCTCCTTGACCATTGGTCTCTCCTCTGCGACCAAATTGATATATATAGGCTGTTAAGTCTCGCTGTAAAGGGTTCTCTCCATGCTGGCTTGAGCTATTCTTTGCTCTTCCACTTCTCTTGAAGATTTGTATATTTTCTTGCATTTTTGCAATTGTAAGTTTGGCCATTGGCCTGAGAATGAATTGAAATCATCATTCTTGCCTCTCTTCAACTTTTGCATGTTGTGTATGTTTCCTTACCTTCATTATAAGTGTATGTTTTGTGGCTTTCTCTCATGTATATGCTGTGTTAACTTGTTTCGAAGTGTGACTTGTGGGAAACCTTCTCCCCTTTTGACATTTAGCAAATTCTAACCTCCATACATGCGTTTGGAGTCATTTATGCACTGAAGTTTGTCTATCTCTTGGGTATTTCAATTGATTCTTTGTGTCATTTTGGGGTGGGGAGAGGAACATCTCTTATCTTAGTACATCACCTTTCATTTTAGCATTTCCTTCTTTCCTTTTCCTTTGCAAGTTGTTACGATAGATTTAGAAGTAGAATTTGGAGTGTTGAGTTGGTTCAACACCTGCATTTGGATTGAGAAAGAAGCCGACCTTCTCCGGAGATTCAACTCCATTGCGCAAAATCCCACACTTCGGGGTTGTTTCTATGTTTCATAAGGTTGTTGAGTTGATAGCTCAACACGGGTGCAAACTTTTGTGACAACAAACCCCATGAACAATTTTTGAGGAAAAAATCGTGAAAACCCTCAAAACAATTTTTAAGGAAAAAATCATGAAAACCCAACATCGATTTTTGAGGAAAATAATTGACCAAAACCCTAAAATGTCACGCAGCAAAACATGAGACAACACACAGCAAGTCCTTGATTTTTGAGGAAAAACTCAAGCAAAACCCTCCCATGATTTTTTTGTGCAGAAAAATCAGAAAACCCAACCATGATTTTTTTTTGTGGCAAAAAAACCAGAAAACCCATGTAAAATTTTTTGGAGGAAAAAAATATTAAAAACCCAACCATGATTTTTTTTGTGGCAAAAAAACTAGAAAACCCATAGACAAGTTTTTTGAGGAAAAAAAATATTTAAAACTCAAAATTTTTTTTTTTGGGAAAAATTTATTAAACCCTAGCTACGGGTGTCACATAATTTTTAAAAAAAAAATCGTAAAAAAATACCAGGTCACTGTTTGAAGAAACCGGAAACCCCCAATTTTTTTGTGCAAAAATCTTGGAAACAAAAAAACGCGGGCACATGAAAGAAAAAATCACGTGAACAAGGAAAAACACACCTAGTAAAGATGTGAAATCTATCATCGTTGTCATCGTCGTTGGTTGCTGATGCAAAAAAAAATTGCGACGTGGAATTTAGAAGAAACATTCCACGCCAAGAGATACAGAAGGTTGGGCCAAACCAATCTCGATGTGGGTTGAACACAGAAAAAGGTAGGGTGTGGGAGGAGTAGAGAATTTGCAGGCCGAAAAAAAACACGCCAGGAAAATTGTGAATTTTTCAAAAAAAAAATGTGCCAATGATAACACAACAACCTGAAATGACCCCCTTACTTTTTTTTAATTTTTCAACACATCAAAGCACCTGTTAAGGTTAGGAAAATGAAATACAATGCTGCTGAAAGGTAACCGTCCACTTTTTGTTCACTAAGAGCCCAATATGGGAAGGTGAGAGCATACGGTGAATAGGGGATTGTTAGTGTTGCTTTTATTGTAGCCGTGGTCGGAATCCAAAGGCCTACTAAATAACACTAAGCTTGTGATTAAATTGATAATATAATTATTATATTATTAGTTGTGAGATAATATAACTATATTATAATTATTATATTATTAATTGTGATAATAATAACTATAGTTATAATTATTAAAATATAATAATATTTTATTAATATATAATCGTTAATATTTAATTATTTAATATTATAATAAAGTATGGTGTCCCTTTGTGGAAGGGCACCTCTTGCATATATATTATGAGATGTGTGATCTCATTGAGGTGAGGAAGATAATAATAATAATAATAAAAATATACAGGCTATACCTGGGACTTTAACAGTTAGTTCCAAAGACAAACTGAAGTACAATGCTAGGCGGCAAGCCAACCCCTTTCGCTTGCTCAGCGGACAAGAACAACTCAAATCTAAAATCACTCTACCACTTTCTAGCGGGTGGACAGCTATTACAATACTGAAAATGATATCACTCAACCACTTATTTAGTGGGAGGACAATTATTACAATACTGAAAGTAAAATCACTCAACCATTTATTCAGCGGGAGGACTTTTGAAAAACAATTGAAGTAATAGATAGGCGGCTAAGCTATCCTCTTCCACTTCTACAGTGGGAAATACAAAATGTAAAATGCCATAAGCAAAGGTTGATCAGTACTACTGATTTTAGCGTTACAATGAGAGTTGTAGCTTGCAGATTACAATAGGAAATTGATATCTAATCACACCAAAATGTTAGGAATTGATCCTCTAACAAATATGAAATATCCAGCATATGAAAAGTATCCAAACGGATAAATAATTCAGGTCTGATATAAAGAACAGCTAACTAAAATTACAGACCAGCAAGGAGAGAAATCACCTAAATGCTCATAACTTTGCCCACACAGCTCCGAATGACTTGAAAAAATCAAGTGTGAATGATCCTTGAAGAGAAGGTGCCCAAGCCAAAGCGAACAACTCGTTGCATATCTGCACAAATATCACTGCACACTTCCCAAGGCAGTCTCCAGCATGGTACGACCAGGGAAGAAGGGCGATTTTGTCTAGAAAATTCAAATCAACACCAAAATCCACGAAACTTAGCAAAATGGATTGCCTAACCAAGAGGAAAACAAAGGAAGAATACCTAGAAACAACGGCTAAACTCTCAGAGACTTGTAAATGAATTTCACGTTCAGCACCACACAAAACAGCAACTCCAAAACTGAAAACAACACCCAAAATCAGAAAACAACAAAAATCTTCATCTTCGCTAAGCTCAATCTGCTCCTCTGAATGAAAAAACAGTCACGATATTCAGCTAGGGGCTATCTTTCAAGCTTGAAATTGAAGGTACTAGGAGGTATGCATTCTTCAAAGAAAGAGTCTAGAATAGTTTCAACAACACTTCGTTATAATAGCAATGGATAGTCTCAAATGAAGGCCAAGGCACTTATTTATAACTTCCTCCCAAATCGAACCGCCTTTTCCCTCCAATGTGGGACTAAACAATGACATTCAAATTTTCCTTAATTTGCATTTCATTTCATTTCATTCCTTCACCAAGTCGTCCCATTTTGCCTAGACAAATCACTTTATTAAAATGCAAATAATACATAATGCGAGCGCCCAACATATAATTGAGAAAATGACTTATGATATTAATATAACTTAAGCAACCCCTTAGGTAAATCGTCCATTTTTTGCCTTAAGTTATAATTCACTTATAACACCATTTCATCAAATACTGAGCTTGCCAAAACAAGCTCCAAGATTATGGGAGATCAAACTAAGAGAATTGCCCTGCCAGATATAGCCACTGCACTGAGCTGCATAAACCTTGCCAAAAATAGCACTGCTAAAAATAACACTCACTAAAAGTAGCATACTGCTAAAAATAACACACTAAAAATAGCATACTGCTAAAAATAGTAAGTGTCCCCAAATGCATTTTAACCACATTTTGAGATGCCGTTGCAACTTACTAAAAATGGTAAGTCCAGAAAAGTCTACAGATTCATTTGCATGTCACACCATTGCGAAGCTCTCTGAAAACCCAGAAAAATCCAGAGAAATGAGCTGTCCTCACCCCCACTTACTAAAAATAGTAAGTTTACTAAACTCCACTGCTTGCTATGCATGTGCCATCATTGCGAAGCTTTCTGAAAACCCAGGAGGAATCCATAATCAAAATTATAAAAATCCAACATGCAAGCCACCAAAAATGCTAAGATATCCCCTTAGAAGTAGGAAACCCTAATTTCTGCTTCCGACTAGCCTACTAGTCTTCGGAGTAGGCTAATGACCAACTGAACTGATACACAACCTTGTGAAAAACACGACCTTCAAAAAGCGTGCCCTAATACAAAATGAAACTCTTCGATTTTCCAAACAAGTACTCCCTATGGAAAGAGAAAACCCTCAAAAATTTCATTGAAAAACTCCAACAATTTTTTTCACAAAAATAATTGATTAAAAAATTTCTGGAAATAAATTCCAGGTAGGGGCTTATGAATTTTTATTAAAAAATTCGGTAAATCCTAAAAAAAGCCCATCGACCTGCTCTGATACCATGAAAATTAATTGAATGATTATATGTACGAATGTACAACGTATATATAGAGAATTACAAGACGGTGTTGTAAAATGAACAAACCATTAAACTGAAGCAAAAATGCTAAAAAGCTTAAAAAGCAAAATAACTAAAAAGCTAACTCTGTCTTCTAATTAAAGAAGCAGTAGTTAAACTAAAATAATTAAACAAACTAAAAGAACTAAATGACGAACTAAATGACCATTAATAGAACAACTAAAGGTAACTAACTAAAAAGAATTAATTATTCTAATAGAACCCATACTCAGATGTACTTGCTATGGGTGTGGGAGGCTTCAAGGAACTTTTTTTCATATAATGAAGTATTTTAAAAAAGAACAGTATAAAACCTTTATTTGCCATCCCCAGGCTAGTCGAGGGATGTTTCAAATGTCCCTGACTGTCTCAGGGAGAGTTACACATAAAAGTTTTTTTCATATGATGAATTATTCAAAAAGAAAATAGTACAAAACCTTTATTTTAATTTGCCATCCTTAGGAGAGTTAAGGGATGTTTCAAATGTCCCAGACTGATTCGGGGAGAGCTAAACATCTCATGGATGTTTTCATTTCAAAGAGGTCATTTTTGGGATGTCTTGGAGTTTTTTAAATTTTTTGTGGATGACCAGGTAAGATCTCTTGCCAGCCTGCTGTTTTTGAAATGCTGTGGGGGATGGGGATGATGTGTGGACATAGATGTTAACTTGAAATTATGGAGGTGAATCATGATAAATTATAACATAGTTTGATATGTTGTGGAAAAACCAGTTTCTATTAAATCTATTATCTGTTCGTCACATTGGAAGAGCTAGAATGGAAAAACTATTGAGGCTTATGTAATGCAATCAATAGCTTGATATTGAGCCCAAAATCAGCAAACCACTGGACCTGAATACGTACGTATGTACATACATACCGATCACAAAAATCATCCAACCACTGGATTTGAGTGTGGATGTATGCACTGCATACATACACACTGAACCCAATAAACAGCAAACCTCTGGACCTGAACTTGAACTGGCAACATAAGGTTTAGATTTTTCTGGTCTAAGATTGTGGTCTTTTAAGTAGTACCGAAAGTGGCTTTTTTGGATTTGTACCATATTCCCTATAATTGTGTCCATTAAATTGTTATAAAGTGAACATTTTTGCCTATAAATTAAGTATAATTAAATACTATTTTATGAATCTGTATTCGACATCTCAGTCCTGTCATATGGATATAACATGTCTTGTTATTTTTTAATGCTTATTTTCAGTCAAAAAACCAATTCAAACAATGTGGACGTTAGAACTTAGTTGAAACTAACAGTTTTGGATTATACCGTACCTTCAAATATTTTTTAATTGAATTTGTAATCATCATGTAGAAGAAGCACAATAGAATTTATGTGGAATACATTTAAAGGGATTTGATAGTGTCTTGTTGCTACTTTCCATCCTTTAGAAAGAAAGATTACTTAATTTGATATGGCTATAGAATTGATTGTTAATTGTTGCTTTGGCTTGTTCTTATAGGTTGTATATATCCTGGTGAGAATGTTGATATTTCATTCATCATTCACTTGGAAACATTGGATAGGCCTTGCTGTAACTTCTGCTGCCTATGCATTGCCATATCTTCAACTATCCAGTATGGCTCAGCCATCTTATGAAGAAAACGGTGATCTTTTGGATGGGGGATTTGACTTGAGCACTGGTGGAATTTGTGGGTATGCATCGATGGTCTCTTTAACCTTGTAGGGTTTTTGTTTAGGTTGTAATAAGTTATTTCAATATTTTATTTACTTTATAGTAAAAATATATTTTATTAAATTCTGTGTTAGAATCTAAAGTGGGCTGCCAATAAGAAGTGCACCACCCATGCTGACTCAGCACACATAACAAGAATAATCTATGTACGGAAATCATCAAATTTATTAAATTTTCTACATTTATCCGTCTTGGTTGAGAGGTGGGAAACAGGAGTGGAGCTGAAAATTTCAATTAATTTATATCTTCGTTGAATTCCACCGAGGAAAATTAGGAAAAAAGAGTAATTTTAAAATGACAAAAATCAGTGAAGCATGAACAGTTTTTAAAGAAGGGCAAATGTTATATACTTTTTATGATATATAACTAAATTATATCATTAAAAACGTTAAATGATAACCAAACTTAAAGGTCAGCTGCCTTCCAACAGGTAGCTGAGCAGTAAAGACAACTAGGATAATCTAGGTAGCCTAAAGGGGGATTCTACCTGTCCAGTCAATGTATCCATAATAATCAAAACAAAGATAAGTATAATTAAGAATATCAACAGTATCAACCTTCAAACTGCAATAAACTAACAAATAACTCCCTAGAGTATAATAATTGTCCAAATTATAACAATGATCATTGGAAACATACCTCCTCATGAGCAAAAAATTGTAATAAACTAACATCTCGGCAAATTCTATATCAAATGGTACAGGGATCGAACAGGGTTAAAGCTCCTCTTTTGATCCTGATCTTGATCACTGGCTTCGTACCAGCATCAAGTGCCTCATCGCAATCCTGATCCTCCATGAAGGAGTTGATGGTGAGGTAAAACCACAAATTCTATATGGTGTTTCATAGACGTAGGATTGCAGATGTAAATTGTAATGTCCCCCACTTTGAAATACAATTTAATGATAAATGATAATAATAAAATTAAAATTATAATATAAAAGAATATAATGAAATATAATTAAATACTAATTAAGTTAATGAATGGTCAAAGGCATGAAATGAAAAGTTGTGACTCCCTCATACATGAGATATAAAGGGAGAAGAGAACCTCATTTGAGGGGGATAATTTTTGGGAATCAGATGTGCAGATCTGATTTAAATAAGAAATGCAGATCTGATTTTGAAAGGTTGTGTCCCTTTCAAAAGGCAGAAGTAATGAAGAGTTGCACTGTTTCAAGGGTGCGTCTCTTGCCAAAGGCCATCCATAATGAAGAGGTGTGACCTCTCCCTCACATTGAGAGATATAAAGGGAAGGAATCAAAAACATCCAGTGACATGATCAGATCAGAACTGTTATTAAGTTACAAGCAAGAAATGGATCACTATCAAGGAAGGGAATTAACCGGTCAATTCTAGGCATGGATCATCTCACACATAACCCCTATCAAAGAAGACACTACAGATCACATGAAGAAGTAAAGAGTCTTCCACATAATCACTGTCAAGGAAGTAATATAGATCGCCCCCCAAACAAGAGATTATCCTCTACCTTATCGCTGTTCAAAAAGGAGAATTCCGATCTGCATTAGTTAAGTAACTAATAGCAAATTAAGTGAAGAACAATAAGATTGATCAAAGGATGATTAGTTAAGTCAATAATCTGGACGATAAACAAAAGGTCAAAACTGTTAGAAGTTTGATTAGTTTAAGTTGTTGAGAAGACATGACTGAGGAGATACAACCCCTCACATCATGACTACTGGAAGAGATATTAAAGGAGGATCATATTGTAGACAAGGAGCATGGGTATTTGTAATTTTAACTGATTCATAGCAGAGTACTGAGTCAGCCAAGTGAAGGTGGTGTATCCACCAGTTTGCAAGGCCATAGACGTATGTCAAAAAAATTTAACAAGCAGAAACAGCGTCAAGATTGCATGTTTACAAGGAGACATAACGGATAGAGTGATCAGGGATCAGAATCCCGGTTCAGAGACATTCAAATCACATAATATAAAGGAACCAACCAGACACAGCAATCTTATTATTAGAGGGTCAAAGGACATATTTTGTATCAATAATGTGAACATAGCAATCACAGATAATTCTGCATGCATCTATAATTATCAGACCTCTTATTTGATCTCATAACAGTTTTCTTTTGGAACATTATATTAGAATCTACATCAGATTTAAAAGGTTATATTATTGTCAAGAAGAACATCTAATATTCATTCAAGGTCTGCAAATTGAATCTTGTCTAGAGCCTTTATGCAATTTCAATCGAGTCCATAACCATCATGAGTATAATTATCTCATTAAATAGCAAAGTTAGTGAAAATCCCTAAAGGTGACATTACATAAATGTCAGAGATGCATCTGAAGAGCTCCTAACTGAGTTCGCAGCATCCTCTCTCAAATCAGTTTAGACCATCAACTTGTCTTTCCATGAGGAAATTCTGCAAGGAGACCTTCTCATTGCCAGCAGGCTTACTGGACGAATTCGCATGCATGGTACAATCATAGTTTCTGACATTTTGACAGCATTGGAAGTTCTGAATGTTAGAAGAATGGTAGAATACTCAAATGGGTATACATTGGAATGTGTGAGCTTATTTATAATTGAGCAGAGAAGTTATGCTGGTTGTAACTTTGGACTTGCATTGTATAAGTCACTTTGTTAGACATAAGATCCTTTTTTTTAACCTCATATTAAAAGATTATGTGTAATACTAGAGTTTCTCCAAGCTTCTTGGATGGTGTAATGTCCAGTTCTAAAATTTCCTTATTTTGCCCTGAATAACCTTAACTCACAATAATAATTGCATAGTTGATTATACATATTCAACCAATGTGTGTCGGGAGGGGAAGAGACCCTCCTGATGAATCCATGGCAAATAAATAAGGACGTGGCGGGATCCTCCTTGTAAGCTCGGGAGGGCATCAGAAAGATCGCTTTATTGGCTTTCAATTTGGGGGGGGGGGAGGTTATATTGCCTCATCATCACGAAGTGAAATGAGTGACAGTATGATCGGGTTTGGGTACGAGGCACCATGGAGCTAGTTCCCGCATATTTCCTTCATTTGGAGCCATAGAATAGTAGGGCGATTATATAATATGAATTTAAAGCTTATGGTGTATCTCTTAAAAATGTAAAATTTATCCTTGAGTCTTTGCTGTAATTCTTCTTTCAAATTTGCAGCGATCTCTCTTTGTATAAATGCATTCTTAATGTTCCTAAATTTCTGCCTAAGTTAAGGGTTTTTGTTCACTAACTTGACAAGAGAAATTAAGGGTTTTTGTCCTTCAATAATTTCTAATCTCGATGGGTTTTGTCCTCAGATTGTTGAATTTTTAGTTCATATTCCACAAGTAAAATAAATAATATGTCTTGATCAATTGATGTCCTTCCTCTAGATTTTTTTCCTTTATAGACCTTTCCTATTTAATTGACATGACTCTTCATTTCATGCCTTTTGACCCTTTCATTAACTTTTTTTCGTTAACTTAATTAATTTTTTGTTTTAAATATATTGGTTATTTCTCCTTGATCATTTCTTTTGGTGGTGATAGTTAAATTCTCTATTATGTTTTGTTGAGCAATTTGTCAGCGATTCCTTTCTGGGTGGGGGCATTACAGTCTGCCTTTCCCAAGATTGTTTTGACCCTATATGCTTTAGGTTAGTGCAAGAGTATCATCTGTTTCACATGGTATGCAAGGTATATCTTTAATATTTAGTATAAATGGCTGGAATAGATTAAGAGACGACTTATTCCCTTGGGCTTCCTGTTTTGCAGGTATTTACATGATGTGATCTACATTACAAGTTTTGTTCAATTGGGATCAATCATATCAGCTAAATTTTGGTATGCATATCTAGTGGTAAGTATCGACAGCCTTAAAAGTTGCATCATGTCATATTGTGCCACATGGTCTGTAAAATATTTTTTGTGAAGGATACATTATATAATAAACTGTTTGATGCCCTACTGTCTGAGTGACCATGAAGAACAGAAGGCCGATTAAAGCATTTCTGATTTATGAATAAAGTTTGATTTCTATAAGCTATTAAGTGTAATTGCTGACTTGCTATTACTTGTCAACAGTATCTGAATGTCTATCTAGTTTCCAAAACTTCTTTTAGTCTCCATTATTTCATTTCTTGTTTCTTGTAAAAACCTAAGCAGCCAGATCAAGGAATCCCTATATGGAGTTATAGGATTGCTGATTTGAAAATTAGACGATAAACAAACACATTATTGGATTAAAACCCAAAATATGCATAGAAATCAAATAATAAGTAATTCTTTCCTTAAAAAAGTGTATTGATATCTGGTATATTTGAATGAGAATTTTACAACTCATGAATGCACTTGTAATTTAGCTAATCAACCGTGGAATCATATAAACTTTTAACATAAGGTTAGTGCTGTTATGGTATCCATGTTACAGAAGAACCCAAACAAACAAAATAAGTATTTTTACTCGAATTTGTATGCTCATCCCATGTGGTTACTGTTGTCACAAAAGTTTGCACCCTTGCTGAGCTATCAACTCAGCAACCTCGTGAGACATGGAAACAACCCCGAAGTGTGGGACCTTTCGCAATGGGGTTGAATCTCCGGAGAAGGCTGACTTCCTTCTCAATCCAAGTGCAGGTTTTGAAGTAACTCAACACTCCAAATTCTACTTTGAAACCTATCCTAACAGCTTGCAGAAGAAAAGGGAAGAAGGAAATGCTAAAATGAAAGAAGGTGATACACCAAGATAAGAGCTGTTCCTCTCCCCACCCCGAGATGACACAAAGAATCAATTGAAATACCCTGGAGATGCACAAACTTCAGATGCATGAATGACCCTAAATGCATGTATGGAGTTTCGAATTTGTTGAATGTCAAAGGGGAGAAGGTTTTGACAAGTCAAACTCAGAAACAAGTTAACACAACATATACATGAGAGAAAGCCACAAAACATACACTTATCATGAAGGTAAGAAAACATACACAGAATAATTCGAAGAGAGGCAAGAATGATGATTTCAATTCATTCTCAGGCCAATGACCAAACTTATAGTTGTAGAAATGCAAGAAATATACAAGTCTTCAAGAGAAGTGAAAGAGCAAAGAATAGCTCAAGCCAGTAGGGAGAGAACCCTTTACAATGAGGATTAACAACCTATATATTGCAAACTGGTTGCAAAGGAGTGACCAAAGGTCAAAGAGAGGAAACCTTGACCCTGAAGTGCAAAGAGGAATGTCAGTCAGTGAATGCAGGTAGGTGCATAGACCTGACATGGTGTGTATGCAAACAACTTGGCCATACCTTGACAAGGCAATCCCAAGAAGAAAATTATTTCTAGAACGTGGATTGCTTGACATTCCAAAGTTAGAGCATGCAATCTTGACATGAAGGCCATCAAGTAAACCATAAATAAGCATGGCCTTGGACTCCTCTTGATGGCAATCCTGCGAAAAACATAAAATGCGCCCTTATAGCTCCATGAATGAAAGTAGACAAGTTGCAGGGTTTGGTGGAGCATTAAGAGCCTTGAGTGTTGATCATGTCATCGAGAAGTGTCACAAGTCAAAAGTCAGACATTAGGTCTTGCCACAAGGGGAGAGGAGTTAGGAACTTGGGGGTTTCGAGATACCGAGGTCTAGAAGGAAAAGGCTTGGAACCTGGGGGTTCGGGGATTCTGAGATCTAGAAGGAAAAGGCTTGGAACCTGGGGGTTCCGGGATTCTGGGGTCAAGAAGGAAAAGGCTTGGAACTTGGGGGTTCGGGATTCCAGGGTCAAGAAGGAAAAGGCTTGGAACTCGGGGGTTTTGAGATTCTGGGATCTTGAAGGAAAAGGCTTGGAACTTGCCTCCTAACATGACAACACTTAACATTTCACGACCATTGGCTTTGTCCTTGATCAACTGGGGTAGTGTTGGTCAATGGAACATATCTCTGATCGGTTCTCATTGATGGACCAAGGGTGTCATAAAATGACAACAGTTACTTTTACGTTTTGTAACAAATGTTGGTGGCTTACATTTGTTATAACTTACAAGAGAGAGATATGGCCAAATTTTAAGTAGGTGAGCTGAAAATACCTTTGGCTGTTGTTGCATGCTTTGTGGCTCTTAAGTGCTGCTGGTTCCTTGGAAGTTCCATGCCATTCTTGTTGGATTCAAAAGGAATCCATTTTCGATGGAATGGATTTATAATTTTATACGCTTCAAGCAAGTTCACACGTTGGACTTACAATTTCACACATTGTGCATTCAGGAATACTATTGCTCCACACAATAACACTAAGATGTCATGTTGGGGATTCAAACTTGGGTCTCCATACTGAGGTTAACCATTCGAGCACAACCTCTTTGGCATGATTTTTAAATTTTCGAAAGTTACAAATTACAAAGGAGCTAAAAATCTCAAGAAGTGACAAACGTTAGAATGATAGGAATGTAAATGCCAAATGAAGTGACAAACGTCTTTGGCATGATTTTTAAATTTTCGAAAGTTACAAATTATAAAGGAGCTAAAAATCACAAGTAGTGACAAACGTTAGAATGATAGAATGTAAATGCCAAAAGAAGTGACAAACGTCTGAGGATAGAATGTAAATGCCAAAAGAAGATACACCGTTTTGCCAAAAGAAGTGACAAACGTCTGAATGATAGAATGTAAATGCCAAAAGAAGATACACCGTTTTGGTTTTAGCAACAAGCTCAAAGAGGGGAATTCCTCAAAGATTGGAGTTACATCTTAGAAATTGCTTCTCATAATTGGATCTACTAGACTGAACTATACCCTCCAAAGCGAGCCCATCCAATCTTAATTGCACATCTTGCTCCACATCAACTCCTAGCTCAGCAAGCTCTATGTCCCACTGTGTTGATGGGATCCACTTGTACTTAAGTGTCTTACAATCAATGGGATTCAAGGAATTTTGTACAACATACATATCTTCCTCTCCTAGAAGTTTTTTACTCTTAAGAAAGTGAATAAACCCTGGTGTGGCTAACTTCTCTCAGTAGCAAAAGATGTTACATGTGAGATGAGGTGAATGGCAAATGTGCATAACAAATGTATAGGCCTATATGGTCATGTCTCATAACCAACTTACTTGTTTAGTGCCAAAAATGTGCTTGTCACTCTGTACTATTGATCCAGCTTGGACTATAGATTCCTTATCTTGTGGTCATCAAGGGGAATGATTTGCGAGGTCTCTTCAAGTTCCACTTTTAACTCAATGCACCTGCAGCCATGTTTAGGGAGGTTTTAGCATTTCCAATCTCTGCTGAATGATGGGCCGAATATACTTATGGTAGAACTATTGGGTGGGGTCTCTCATAAATAACACCCTTCTTTTGGCCAAGCATCCTATTGATGCACTCATAAATCTCCCCAAGGCTGTGACTTTTGGAGACCCTAGATCCATTGATGCTCAAACATATGATACAAAAGTTGGAATCTCACATGTGACCCGAAAACCTCATTGACTATAATCTCTTTCATCCCCTTCCCTTTTTTTGTCTTGGACAATCCAGACCTAGTCCGGTCCCTTTTCATTATCATAAGTTAATAAGTTTAAAACAAAGCATGAGGTAAATTGAGCTTCATTGGGTTTGAGGAATTCTTTTCTCGAGAAAGACTGAAACAATGCTAATGAGATGTCATGGTTGCAAATGCACATCTGCACCTCCCTTGCATCTAGCACAAACTTTTTGACCTACTCAATTTTCTCAATGTCCTTGAGTGCATTGAATTCAAGTCATGCACACAAGAAGGGGTCCAGTTGATGCGCCTCTAGGTGGATTGAGTTAGTATAATTGCTGCTCTACCCACATATGTTGCATTCAAGGACCAAACCCCTTAATTTTATCTTTTAGGATTAGGAAAGGAAAGGGTCTTTTATAGTCCACGATGCCAGCAATTTATATATGGGTCTATAGATGGGTTAGAGCAATATGGGACTACCTCGTACTCCTTGCGGGATGTACCTCATTGCACTACAAACGAGGCATATATACCTTACCCCCTTGTGGGATTTGAACGTGTAACCTCTCTTTCAAGAGCACAAGTTCTCCACCACTAGGCCAACTCAGAATTGAAATTGAAGCTCGACATACTTATGTTTTCTAGAACAGCCAGTCATCTTAAGGAAGATTGGTCTTCCTTATGTGTAACTATAATGTTGATGAGTAGGCAATGGCTAATGTTTGTCCATGTATTCATGATTACGCTACAGCCATGTGATATCCATGTGGCCTTTATCTCTTGCATCAATAGGTTAATTTTGGAGAAACTTTTTTCCAAGATTGTAGTCCTCAATTTGGACTCACTAGGAGGGAGATAAGTAACTCCAGCTTTGCGGCCTAGTGTCCTTATAATAAGGAGTTGAGCAACATGGAAAGGAATACCTTTGGAAATAATAAATTAGCCAGTTGCCTCATTTGCCTCATCTTTGGCTTGTGCATTGAACATATTTTTTAATCAGCTTTGTTGATGTTTACCTTGTGACCCTTCATTTCCTTTTGTTTCCATCCCACTCACCTCAAATGTTGGGACTACAGTTGGTCTAGCTTCTTGTGTAGAAATCCTAGAGGAAGTAGAACTATCCCTTTGGTATAATTTGATCAATTCAACCCTCTTCTTAAGTAAGAGCTTGCCATAATAGCCATTGCATTTGTCGGAGACATGTAAGAAGTGCATTAATCTTCGTAGTGCTCGCTTTCTATTTGTCTGAGATAATATTGCATTTAAAATGCATATTCTCATATGAATTAGTTGCCTTGTTAGTATCAAGAACATTCCAAATCGACACAGAGGCATTTTCTGGTTAAATGGGCCCCTAACATATGGTGCCGATATCTTGAAAGGACAATCAAATTGTAATGCACTCCTAATAAAACTTTTTTATAGGGTGCTTGGCTGGACTCACCTATTTCCCTTACATTTCTCCTAATTTTTCATCACCCAAACCGACGCCCTCATTGTCACTCATATAACTTTTTTTAACTAAAAAAAGAGACACAACAAAAAATGACAATATGAATTAAAAAACAAATGTTTTTATGCATTGCAGCATATTTCAAGTGCAAAAAAATACAGCCCATGTTTTTAGAACTGTTTAGGGTATTAGAAGTGCAAAAAAGCGAGAGGCTTTGTGTGCATTGAAGGTGAAGGTTGAATTGTACAAAAATAGGTCATTGAGGTGCTGTTGGGCCAACTTATTACACTTGTTTGTGTTAATGGCCTCAAACAAACTCTAGTTGTGCTTACATCTAGAAGTGCTACAAGATTGAGATAAAACTGAAAAGGCTAGCTGTAGAAGATTCTAGTATTTTCACCCCAACCTTGCAACCAAAAACTTTCAAAGAAGAGGTTCAAAAGTTTGTAAGCAAGCAATATTAATAGTTGTATTTGTAAGCTGTAAGATAAAGTAAAGACTAAAGACTCCAATTTTTGTTGCTTGGTGTTTTGGTGGATCTCCTTTGAATAGCTAGTGGTGAGGAAGAGCACATCCCCAGCTTGCTTGTAATGTTGCAACTTCGAAATAATAACATCTTTCACTTCAACCTTAGGTGTCATCCTTTCAATACATGTTCAGAGGTCCTTTATAACATCTCCATTAACATTTGTGAAGCTATCAACGACAAAAAAATTGGGGTTGAGGTAGTACCTTGTTGTATGAATGGTTTGGTGGAGTCAGTTATTCTACTTCCAATAAATAATCTTCTAAATGGGATGAAATCTATCTCTTTCTGCCTTGTAAACATTTTGGATGGCTTCTTTGGCCTTATCCATGGCATTATTAATGTATCCCATCTGCTTTAAAACCCTTATCAAAGGCTTTGACATCTACAAACAAATTAAAGTTACAAACTTACAATTGAAGTAAATACTTTTAAAAATTTAAAAATAAAGGATTCAATTTAAAATTTGAATTGAAGTTTGAAGTTACCTTGATAATTTCAGCTGTTCTCTTTGCAATGGCATCTTTAAAAACTATTTTGTTTGGTCCTCTCTCCATCACCTTTTTTAAAGTATGTTGAATCTAGTGATACTCGACTGACAAACATTTGCTGCAATAGTGTGAACAAATTACAAATGCTTTGCAATGTTAGGAAGTCAGCTGCAAACCTTGTGACACCCACTTGCACAAGCTTTTTCCCTCGATCAATTTTGCCTATGCCCTCCAAAAGAAGGTCAAAGCAATGGGCTGCATAAGGGGTCCAAAAAAGTGATGGATGTTGCCTCTGAAGCAATCTAGCTGCCACATATGTCGCTGCATTGCCAATGACATCTTGCATCAGACTGTCAATGCTTATTTTCAATACATGCTAGCATAAAACTCAAAGTTTTTGCATTCTTTGTTATAGTCACCAATGGACTCAAGCTCCCAAGAACATCTGCAAAACCAAAAGATGCCTTCCACAAAGAGCAGCAAGAGAAAAATGCTGCCTGATTGTGGGTACAATGGATTAGATCTATTGATCAAAGATACGATCAAGGATGGACTAAATATACATACAATGCCTTGTTATATAGCCAAGGTTGAGAGATAGGACTAACTAGGATTGAGGCAAGTGTCTTACTCCTATGCAATGAGACAACTATTGATAAGATAGGATAATGTCACATGACGACTCCTTAAGTATTGAAAGATTCCCAGCTCCTTAAGTAAACTTTATATGTGAACATCTGTGAAAAGGGCTTAACTGTGAACTAGTTAGACTGTTAGATAATGTGCCTTGTTCACACTACAAAAGGGGAAACTAGATAGGAAACACCCCAATTTACACCAACATTCTTTACTTTGCCAGAGGCATCACTTGACTTAAAGAAAATGATCTTACCATTTGATGTTGCTAAAAATTGATGAGGGTGTGGCTTCTTCCTTTTCTCTCCAAGTTGATAGAATGGTGCATCCAAAATTTTGTTATTGCTTTTTTCGTTTTTCTAGAATTGATTTATGTACAATAATGCTTTGGAGTAACCATCCATTTAAGTCTTTTGGAGAGGGCATCTTGTACCCCTTCCTAACAATTTTTAATGCAGTGACCAAATAATTTCAAGGTGGGCTCTTTGGAACATTGAAGGGAAGGTTGTAATTTAAAAAATTTACATGTTTTATTTGCTTTCTGGTGTAGCTCTTTGTTTCACTTTGTACCTTGCAGTGAAGGTTGCGATGTAGGTGTGTTTATAGATACAAAAAACCCTATGGGTTTTGCTGGAGTTAGAGGAGGTGGATGTGTTTTGTATGTGTGGATCACAACTAGAACCCAACATTTTTGTCATATCTACCTTTGTTTTGTTGTCAGCTTGCGTAAGTTCTCAATGCTCACTTCCAAAACAACCTCTTCTAGCATTAGGCTCATTTTTTTTGCATTCTTTGTTAGAGCTTTGCTAGAGGCATAAATTGATTCCAAGAAAATTCATCTCATCATTTGAAGGTACTATAAAGTTGATGAGGGTGTTGTTCCTTCCGTTCGTCCTCCCATCTAAAAGAATGGTGCATCCAAAACTTTTCCATCGCTTCTTTTATTCCAATATTAACTCGTTTGTGATAATGCTTTAGAACGATGTAGTCAGTTACAATGTCTATTATTAGGTTTCGATAATATTGGTTATCCAACTATGTATTAATTGTTTGTATTAAGTGTTTGTTGGTAGTTCTAGCGTTGGTTGGTTGATGGTTGTGTTCGTCTTGGAAACCATTAGGTCCTTTAAATAGATTATGTATCGTCAAGACAAGTAGGATAATCTAGTCGGATAAACTCTGATCCCTAGCTGAATATCTCTGGTTTTCTTTTGTAATAATTTCATGTGTGAATAAAGATATATTTTACTCTTGTATATGGTATGCATTGTCATCTCTATTATTAATTCATGTACTTACTTTATTAGATAGTTTAGTAAACATTTGATGCCATTACCTTAAAATAAATTGGGTCAGATTTGAGTGATTCATGCCCTTAGATCCTAATAAGGGTGAGAAGAGACCACAAGGTGGTCAAGACCACGAGATCAGGTGATCTTTAAGGATAATTGAGGCAAAGGGATCAAAGGAGAAGATTACGAGAAACACTCAAGGAAAATACAACTAGATGATTCCCAAGTCAAAGCCTTTTTCGAGAACATAGTCAAGTTGAAAAGTCAAGACAACCTTTTCTAAATGAGAGAAGTTGGGAGAAGAAGTCACATTCCTTCACAAAGTTGTATGAGAGTAGCCTGTAGCCCTTGGGGCATTGAAAGGTTGTCAATTGAAGGAGAAGTCGAGCCAAGGGTGTATAAAAGAAAATTTGAAGGCAAAACAAGTGTGTAGGAGGCTGAAGTTAAGGGAAGAGTTGAGGATTGCTATGTGACTAAGAGTGCAAGAGAAGCACCAAATCATTTGAATCAAAGCTCTCGAGAAAGCAAATTGTAGGCACTAGGTTTGCATTAGAATAAAACCATGGCAAGTCCTAGTGGAGAAAAGAAAAAATTTACCAAGCTTATAGGTAATGGACTGGGGGATCTCGTTAGGCACTGTAGGACATGTGAAACAATCTGGACAACAAATGGGCAAGATGATAAAGCAATTTGGCTACGATCTTTTCCAGCCATCTTAGGAGAGATTAAAGAAGGCCTTTGAAGAAGAGTTTAAACTGCTTTGTGATGATTATGAAATAGTAGCAGAAATTTACAATACAAAAGGAGAACGAAAACATAGGAGCATATAATCGTAGACGTAAAGAATTCTTGGTAAAATTGGAAATAGAAATGGCTGATGGTCTAAAAAATTAGCACATTGAAGGTCTACATCCATCATTAAGAAAAGTGATGAAGGTAGTACTGCCCTTATCCTTTTGTAAATGCCCTAAAATCACAAATTCCTTTCAAATAAGAGATGTCAGATGGTTAGAGGTGTAACTTTACCAATTAGATCCTGATTGAGACCCTTCAATCGTGTTTGATATAAGATCAATCTTTCCTACTAGGGTTAGGAACATTATCTTAATCATCATTGTAGTTTACATAATGTGTATCTGGGTTCCCTTAAGGCTTATTTCAACATTCCATCCACGCTATGAAGTCTATGGGAGATCATAGAAGTCTACCTGATTCTATCTGTCAAGTTCAAGGGCACAGAATTACATCCGTCATTTGACGTTCCAACTTAACTCGATGGACCATCAGGCTACTTACTTTCCTTATATGCCCACATCTCCCCTCCATAGCAGAATGGCAGAGTGGATGAAGCTTTAAAGGAATCATTATGAATTATGCATACATTCCTATTTTATTATTAATCATACAATAGAAGCAATAGAATACCTGCATACATTCCTACTTCCTATCAAATGATAGTTCAATAACAAATCAGCCAATTCATATTGCTAATTCTACTTCATACCACAGTATTTGATAAATATGTAACTGCTGTTCAATATATATATGTATCGTCTGAATCTGCAATGTTTATTAGATCCAATGCTTATCTTGTCTTCAATGATGATCACTTCTTGGATGTCCATTTCAATTGAATCCTTCACCTCTTTATATTTCCCAATATGATGGAGAAGTCATGCCTCTTCATTATTCACAACTCTTGACCCTTAATTAAAATTTAATTATCTTTTATTTTAGGAAATTGTTGTATTAGAGTATTTTCTTTATTTATTTTAATAATCATTATTTCCCTTAAATTAATATCAAATGACTCTTAATTAAACTACTGTTATCTTTAAGCCAGCTGTCTGGAATATAGTTTAAAGGCTGCAATTTGATTAAATCAGTAAGGCTGCGATCATGGTTTTATAAATGCTATGATCTGGTACATTCCTTGATGGGGGGATGACACATTTCGAAGGGACATGCTCCAAATGATGAAAATATTGAAGGTGGAGAAAGAAGCCAACAAAAAAACTAATGAACTGTGGTGTATAGAGTGCAAAATTGAGTGGCACACAGAAGGTAATTGTCCTAGGAAGATGTTTTGTGAGATTTGCCAGGTTATGGTTCATTCAATAATGGAGTGCCCATACAATTTGAAGAGTAGGCGCACACAAGTACTCTTTACACAAGGAGAGAAGTCCACTCCATCAAAGCTGCATAATGTATCTCCAAGTGGTTATTGAAATCAATGAGTGAAATCAAATACAGTATGACCCCAAAGGATGTTCAATCATACAATGTTGGCAATGTGGTGAATGGGGAGACTTTGCGAGAGATTGCTAGAAAAAGTAGGACAAAGTGCAATTACTATGCAAATGGTGTGGACTTGGAGACCATGAAGACACTGGATGTCCAAAATAAAAGGCTAGCATTAACCTAAGTGATTTTTATAGGCAAAATGAAGTACCAGCCATTACTCGTGCCCAAGTAAAGAAGGCTATGTACTCAGACCCATGTATAGAATAAGAAAGGCTCCATGAAGCAAGGGCAAAAGTGGAGAATCCTATGGATAAGGAACATTGTCACTCAAATGCAAATGCAAGTATGGTAACAAGTCAATTGCAATCCAACAAAAATAAAATAAGGCGAAAACTATCGTATGAGTCAAAGTAATGGATTTATGACAAAGTATTCTTGAACTTCGAAATGCTATTGTATTGAAGGAGAATAAGATGGTGCTTGCTATGACCCAATTGGAATATGGTGAGAATGAAGATCCAATAAATGAACATCCACTATCAAGCGACTAAGTGATTGATCCAATGTTACTGATTGTCAACATGACAAAGAAGCCAACGGTGGTGAATATGGAGATCCTTGGAAGGAATTTTACCATTACAATTGTTGATGGCGGGTTGGGTGTGAATGTGCTTCCAGAAGACACTTGGAGAAGTCTTCGCAAGCCAGCCATTTGACCACTTACTTTTCAATTTGTGGGTGCAGATCAACAAGGTATCAAGGTACTTGGAGTTTTAATGGACATAAGTTAATTATTGGAACCCAATCATTTTTTTTTGAATTTTGCGGTCCTTTCATTGAGGAAGAAAGTGTACGATGCATTGTTGAGTAGGGGTTAGCTATTAGCAGCCAAAGCCAATCACAATTGGAAAAAAGAATACAATCTCCATCGAGCACAAGGGTTAGAAATATCTAATCGATTTGAAAAACCAAGCAATCAATGAGGAAGCAGGTTCATTGGATCATCAAATTTGGACTCTGGTGAAGAATGGATAGAGGATCAGGGTCTGATGGAACCAAACAACAAAGGACTTTTGGAGTTACATTCATGTTCGAAGGATGAAACAAATTCTCTTTGTGGCCTCTTTTATTGGCAATTGGAGGATTATGATGTATTTCCATCAACTTGTAAAGAGCAACTGATGAAAGAATGCAAAATTATGGATGGTACATCTCCAAGTACTAAGAGCAAATTTTTTTAATTTGTGGTGTTCAAATATTGGTCAAATCAAATCATCTTCTCATAAAATTTAGAGAGAATGTACAACCTTGCCATCTATACATTTTCTTCATTGTATGGTGTCATCTGAATTACATTGTATGACATTTACACCATTAATGAAGGAAAGCATAAAATGCCATTGTAGGACAACATTATCCCTCTTCCACATTGTGCAAGAAGGTTTTCATTACATCATATAGATTGGGCTAATTCACCACATGCAGCGACAAATGTAAGGCATTTCCTAGCCTACAAAGGCACTTTGGCTACATCATATGGCTGGCTCCCTATAACATACGGTGGCTTCTCTACATTGGTTGGCAACAACAAAAATGACATCTTTATCTTCCTTACACTTTTGCACATTATGTGATAGATTGTCTTCCTTCAACGACGACTTTATTTTCACAGCATTAGGTGTGGTTTTGGCAAGTCACTTGAATGTCACACATTATATGACCCCTTCGACTCATCACACAATGGCCCTCTCCTCTCATCATTTGACGACTCCCTATTGCAACATATGGTTGTTAATTGTTCTCCCCATACAGCATACGATGATGATTACCTGCTCCAAAAGTACATTATTATTCCACCTTCTATACCATATGGCGGTGTCCCTACTTCAATCTTCATTCTATGACAACTTTCATTTCAGCACCATATGTTGTACTTCCTTCAGCAGACTATACAATGCCAATCCCTTTAGAGAATGTCTCTTCATCATACAACCCTCCTGTAGAGATTTCACTTGCATTGTACAATGGGCAAAGATCATCATCATTGTCGAACATCACAGTATATGGTGGGTGCACTTCCAGATTGTACATCATTAGACAACACTCACACATGATGTGACAATGTTCATAGGAGGTCGATCACATCATATGTCATCTTGGGGAGAGTGTATGACCAGCAATTCAATTCCTGGTTGACATCATATGTTGGCGAAACACTCCAAAATCTCTACTATTTGGCTTTGTTAGCATTGCTTCTTGCCCCTTAAAAAACATGAAAATGATGTGTGCCATGAAAATTTGTGTGGTTTTGAAGGTCTTAATTTGTGCTGCCCCTAGAACCCTGCAAGGGGCATTGCCCCAAACCCCATTGGGGGCATTGCTTCTAGACCTCCACTGCAATCATTTGATTTTTAAGTTCGTGTACGAGTCTTCGTCTACACTATCGTTGTTAGTCTTCCCTAATATTACTTGATGTTTACTTGTCGTTTGGAAGTTGACTCTTTCTTTCTTTTTTTTGGTTGGGCGGGGGGGGGGCGGGCAGGGAGGGGGGGATGATGTAGTTAGCGTACAATGTCTATTGTAATGTTTTGATAATATCAGTTATTCAACTGTGTATTAATTGTTTGTATTAGTGTTTGAGTAGTTATAAGTGTCAGTTGGTTGACGGTTATGTTTCTCTCAGTATTCGTTAGGTCCTTTAAATACATTGTATTGTCAAGAAAAGTAGGATGATCTAGTCGGACTCTGATCCTTGCTTGATCATCTCTGGTCTTCTTCTGTAATAATATTGTGTGAACAAAGATATATTTTATTCCTGTATTTTGTATGCATTGTCATCTCTATTATTAGTTCATGTACTTATTTTATCAGATAGAGCTGTAACCAAACCATTCACTTGTGTCTTTTGGATAGGGTACCTTCTACCCTTTTCTTGCAATTGTCAATGTAGTGATCAAATGCTCCCAATATGGGCTCTTCATCATGTTGAAGGGAAGGTTGTGGTAATATTGGAAATTCACATGGATTATTTGTTTCCTTCTGTAGCCTTGTTTCTCCCTATGCTATGCAATGAAGGTTGTTCTCTAGGTGTGTTTATAAGTATAAAAAAGCCCTATGATTGGGCTTTGCTCAAGCTGGATGAGGTAGTTGTGCTGCATATTATGTGCAGACCACTACTATAGTTCACAATCTTTGCCATATCTACCCCAAATTTTGCCGTCAAGTATGGATTATTGTTGTTTCTATGGGTGCTCGTGTCCTTGCCTTTTTAATTTCTTTTGATCCAACAATGTAGGTGTTGGTTGCATCTGTTGTTTTGCCTCGTCTATGTTATTGGGATGCAGCTTGACATCATAGAAAATAATGCATGCAATAGGGTAATCAAGGCAGTTCGTGCATCTATGAACATCCATACCACAGAAGTAGCAAATAACACTTACTTGGGTTTGTCCAATTGCTCCATATTTTCGAGTGGTGTCTGTAGGACGACTTTCTATTTTCTAACATTGAGCTTGATGTAGATGGCAATGTATGCTAATTTTAATTTGCATGTTTAAATATTAAAAAAACATTTAAACTTAAAAGCAACAATTTTAATACTATTTTAAAAAAAATATAAAATGCATCTCAAAAGTAATTGAACAACAATAACATAAAAAAAATTAACCAAAACAATATTTAATCCCCCTAAATCGAAAACCCTATGTAGAATCTTAAAAAACAGCAATTTCATTCAAAAAAACCAAATTCGGAATTAGAGTTTATGAAATTGAGTTCAATGATGGATATCATTTTTTAAAAACGTAATTTTGATAGTTTGGAAGGAATTAACATGCTTGTAATGCTTCAGAAAAAAAAGAATAAAAGAAAAATCTTCTGACATGGAAATCTGAATTTCCATAATTTGTCGCACAAATCTACTCTAAGCATTCTCAAATTCTTTCAAGTAATACTCCAAATGCTGCATGAGGAATTGCTAGGGGTGTGGGTTTAAATAGAAGAAAAACAGTATTTTTTCACTGTCTAAACTGCCTACATGTGTCCAGCCTGCATCCTGATGAGTCCGACTGATGGATTTGCCATGCAATAATTTGAGAGTTTGGCAGACTCGCCTGGACATGTCCTTGCTGAGAGGCAAGTTCCCACGTGAGTAACCCAGCTGATCAAATTTCCAGGAAGTTCCTGCTCAATTGATGTGGCTGATCAAATATCAGAAAGCTCTTGCTTAACTTGCTGATCAAATTTCTTGCAAGTAACTTGGTGATCAAATTTCTTGCAAGTAACTCAGTGATCAAATTTCAGAAACATGAAAGAGGTCGAAAACAGATTGGAATCAGGCAATGTGAATGAAAGTGTTTTGTTCTTGCTGTTTGACATGGCACTTGACACAATATTAATAATGCTGGTTGGCACAATTGTGAGGCATGGCTTTCTTTTTTTGATACAGAGGAATTGATACTAGCCAGAACCCCATTTATGAGGTCCTAATTATTTAGCCCCTATAACCTCTGGCCACATGAGCTTCCCTTAACATCATGCAGTGGTTGAAGCAGGGGATTTGATCCTGCAAGCACTATCAGTATCTTTCAACAGCTTAACTGTGCAATCTACGTTCCATGGGAAGGCATGGCTTGTTTTTCAATGTCAATATACTTGGCTATTTTTAAAAATATGCAATAAGTTAATATATAAAGAACTGTTATTAATGGTTTTTGTTTTGTTTTATATTTTTATTCTTCTTCTTTTTGGCATACTTGGGTTGAGTTTGGTAATTAGGATGTGTCAGCAGACTCGTGAGTCTTGGCTCTCAAATTCATTGAGGGTACAGATACACAGCCTGTGCCTTGGACTTGGATTCACATGTTGTTGTGGAGACTCTTCGAGTCTCAACACACTGGTCCAATTTACCCCAGCTTCACAGCTAGCTTGTTATGAAATATTGTTCAAAGTTTATCTTATCTTCTATCTTCATTTGCTTGATTTTGCAATACACTTCCTGTAAGCCTATGGTGACTGTTCCACTGGATTTTCAATAGCTTCACCATTTCATATCGTCCTTATAAACTATTAGGCACAATTTCACACGTCTTGATCTTGGCAAGTAATGGCAAGCTATTTTCAGTTTTAGACTTGGCATCAGTGAAAAATCTCGTCCAAAACTTGGTAAAAGCTTTATAATAACTCAATAACTTTTCAAATAGTAGTAAAATGATTTTTTAGATGTAAAATAAAAAAAAGATTCATTGCTTTTGTATTCTTTTTTTTTTGAGGGTTTTGGCAGGCTTGGGTAGACATAGGTAAAATTTGCTGAGAGAGCCTTGTGTTGTGACTATGTGAGTACTTGCCGAGTCTTGTTCCTCTGAAATTTTAATTCAGGTCAATTATCCAAACCCAACCATGTCTTGGAGGATGACTTAGTTTTAATTATTAGAACCTTTTCATGTAATTATCATATATAAATGCTACTCCTTATTTGTAAAAGAATGCCTTAAGGAAAATATGACAGAACACAACTCGTGACTTCAACAACTTATATTTCTCTAACACCAAATGATATTAGCACCTATGGACAACATATCATCCTATGATATTCACTAGGTTCAAATTGAATGAAGAAAAAATAGAAACGATCATGGAAAACGGAATTAAACACCTTAAAAGTTTAAAAGATGGCATGTGAAAAGGCTGTGACATGCCTCATTGTCCATGTCCCAATTCGTCCCCAGTGCTTTGGGTGTTACTGATCAGATCTACCTTGATTTTTGCAACACAATTCCTACAGTTTTCTTGGGATCTCTTATGTACTATCTACGGGATTCTCCCAACATGAATCTGCTTTGTTTCATACTGCCACTAAAAAGCTTCACAAAGTTTGAAAAACTGTTTCTTTCCTGTTTATAGGTTTTCTGCTTTATGCATCTGTATGGCAAGAATGCTTAAAAATTATGGTATTTTATCATTTTTTATCTTTCTGTTATTGCTCATTGTTAAGAGTTCTTGAAGCAATTTCACATCATCTTGTTCTACATTCATTCCACCACCTACAATTGCATATCCTCCTCTCTGCTGATTACCATTTCTCCATTATTTTCCATCCACTGCAGCACCTATTCTATTTCCAATAATTCGTGCTTGGATTTAGTTCTATCTTGACATGGCTGGTACATTATGAAAAAAAAGCTAAGGTTCATTGTAATGATTAATTCCTTACTTTTGCTGTCATTCAAAAAATTCCATATCATTAGATGTTGTCAAGTGCCATTAATCTGTTGTCTTTGCCTTTGTTGTCATAACAAATAGATAATGCACGACAAGTACAATACATTATGTTGATGGATTTTGCTTCTCCATTAAATAATGACGTTTATACATTTAATAAATGGCATTTGACCCTTCAATTCCTTTGTACAACTCTTGACCTTTTTTTATGCGATGGACTACTTTCTCAATTTTATGGTATACATTTACAAATCTATTGTCTGATTCTGTACATAAATTTTCACCTATAGTTTTTAAAATTTTGAAAAGATGAAAATTGTGAATGACAGAGTTACATTAACAATTTCTGAAACATATTTCTGGTTAGATCTATATGCAGTTCTGTTGGTCTAAATATCATGTAATTAATGTGTTATCCAGATTCCTGCTTTTGCTGCTTACAAGCTTTATGATATTTCCAAGGGATGGTTCCAGAGTTCGGCGGTGAGTTGAGATTCATTTAGTGCCAAATGTATATGAAAGAAGATATACTGAGAAAATAATCTAATTTCCTCTGATTTTGTTATAGGAGGAACCAGAGGATGAAAAGTCACGGAGGAAAAGGGAGAAAATGGAACGAAAGGCTTCAAGGCCTAAATTTGTTCGTGGGAAAAACAGATGAATTGAACTGTGGAATAGATACCTAGAGAAGGGTGTTTTTGAGCATTTGTAGCAAATGAAGCATCACATGAAGCTGAGTTTGATTAAGAGGAAATTTCTCTAAATAGAAATGATCCGTTACATCACCTTTGTTGATGATGGAATGACATTATAAGCAGTTAATCATAAATAATTTTGATATTGCTATCAGGTTTCAAGTCAAACTCACTGATCCATAATTGATGAATCTTGATAGAAATATCATAATTTGACACACTGCAGAAAATACCTCCTGCTTATCACAAATAATCTATTCAATCATTGAGATACCAATCATAAATTTCAGGGTGCTTCTAGTTTTATCTTGCCGCTGGTTTAGTTGTGGGGCCAATTTCATTTTATATCTCTGGCTGCTTTGCATGCTGGTACATGCCTAGTATGCTCGCCTATGTGTTTTTTAATGGTCATCTTGTGTTTTTCACAGCTGATTCTATTTTCATGCTTGGCATTATTTTTTCCCTTGGATTCAAGAACTCTGATATACACTCAGCTTCTTCTGAAACTTTATAGAAGAGTCTTTCATATGAAGCTCTTGAAGGCATTCTCAAGAACAGGTCATCCAATCTGCCTTCTATGCACGTCAATTGTTTCATTTGAAAGATGCATTTAATTTTGTCAACTTTTTGTTGTGGAATTTGTTTTTAAATCAAATACATGGTGACACATGGAAAGGATATTTACACTACACTATTTGAGTTCTGCGAAGAATTTTGTAAAAAATTGTTATTGTTTCCTAAGACCATAGGTTCCTGCACTCTATCCAACAAAACGCTCTTCCTGGATTCTACCAATATCTTGATATCGGGTCCACGAGACAAGTATTACAAACACAAAAAATATGCTTTATATGGTCTGATTCACCGAGTGTTGACCAACTTTCTTATGTGGGTTAGCAACTGTACTATATGTTGATTTCATAAAATAAAACCAGAAAACATTTAAGCATGTGACAATTATAACAGCTGAATATGTATCTCAATGTACCAGTGATGGGGGGCCAAATAGATGAAAAACCTAGTCTTTGCGGCCAACAACATTTGATTCATCCATATAATTTCAAACTAACTACTCAATTATGGTAACTCAACCCACATAGAGATTTCAGCAACTCAGTTTGAACACATGCAACTTGACAGTTGAACATGCATGGGGATCCATTAGACAATAAATCTGATTTTACTCAAGATATGAGGAGTTTACACGTATTTGAAATCTATAGAAACTTTAATTTCTTCTGTGGAATTTCTCTTTTCAAACAATTACAAATATCTCCCGAACTTCCCCTAAAATAAAAGCTCCACGATTCCACTTGCCTCTTGCTCTCTGCATCGCAAACAACAATGCAGTAAACTTTTCTCCCTCCCCAAGGTCTCCTTGCTTCTTGCAAACCAATTGGAAAAGCTCTCCAAATATCCAAATATATAGGCCTAGTTGGATGTCCTTTCTTCCTTCACGGGGTGTCATGTTCAATTATTCAATAATTAGTCTAGGAAATTCAAAAAATAAGAGAAAAGTATTGCTGATTGATGTCGATAGCCTGATTCTTGAGACATCCTTTGTACTAGACATCCTAGGTATAAGTTTGTGGAGGCCATTCTTTTGGTTTGTGCCCATGCTCACCCTCCACATCTTCTAGCTTTTGGTAGGTTCATATCCTATTCTCCTTCATTAGGTGTGGGCCTTCATTCCCACTTCCACGCTTCCTTGTGGACAACTGTTCATCATAACACAACCACCTCCTACGATGGATTATTTTTTGCATTGTTTTTTCTTTTTGTGTAGAAATTTCTTTGGCTTGCATTCACTCACCTCTATCCATTGCTCTTCCCTTTCCTTATATTTGTATATATGCTTAATGATATGTTCTCTTTTGTTTGTAATCCATACTACCTTTGTATCTAGTCTCTATAACATGATTTTCTTAATCAACTCTATTCATGATTTTGTTGAATTATTTCTCATTTTTAGTTGTAAGAATGAACTTTGGTTGCAACTTAATTTGCTTGTCTATGATTATTAATGTGATATTGCAAATATTAGTATTATATCCTCTAAAGGGCATTTTCCCACTAACTTTGTCAACTTTGTGGCTTCTTTGATCACTTGATCCCTATGAGCTTCATTTTGAATCTTGGTCTCATGCAAATCATACATGTTGAAATATATAACCATAAGATCTTTATGCTCTCCTTTATCCTCCCTTCCCTTTAACACAAGCAACACATGCCTTGTGTGCTTCTTCTTAACACACATGAATAGTTTTCCTATTATATAATGCTTCATTATTATATTTCCATGGTCTCGACAACAAGATATGACAAAACAATGTCACATAATACTCTCTACATTTGCCAATATTCACATCAAACTCAAACTACTTTATTGCCAATTGATGACCCTCTACTATCAACACACTTGTAGAGTAATGAAGATGACACACATCTCAAATATAGTTTTTGTATGACCTCGGTGGACACTAGATTTTTTGCACAACCTAGAATTGTAATTCACAACACTTATCTTGCAAATTGCTTTTGATCTTTGAAAAACGACGTCTTTGGTTATCTTGTAACTTGCTTTTGATCTTGAAATTTTGATGTCTTGGCTTATCTTGTAACTTGCTTTTGTTCTTGAAAACTCAATGTCTTAGGAATGACTACACTTACTTCCTAGTGGTCTTCAAGGTACACTTCTTTAGAAATAAGTTACTCTTTGGTTCTTAGGTAGTAATCAATCCTTCTAAGCTATTTGACCCACCATCTTCATTTAATGCAATTTGGTAAGATGAGTGTCTTGTTGGGGAACTTCTATTTCCATCGTTACATTACGTCGTCCTTTAATAAAATTTGAAGGTTCTATGGCTATACATATCACATTTTAAACAACTCCCTTGGAAGGCTTGACTCACTGGGCTCCTCAAAGTATACAATTCTAAAGTTCCTCACATTCATTTGAATAGGTCTCTCCTTGTATTTGTAAAACTTAACCCTCAATTTCTTCATGCACTAACTTTTTTTTTAATGTCTTTCCTTATCTTTTTTCTTCAAGGCAAATTGATATTACACCGCCAAAGTATAATCCCTCAACAAAGTCAACTTTTGTATCCTCAACCTCAAACCATTAACATATTTGGCTACTTTCTCTTGTTCAGTTTTACTATAAGACGATTTCATAGCCAAGACAATAAAATTAAGTATATATTTTTAACTAACATCTCCATTTGTCTTAGGTTTTGAAATTTCTTCAGTAGCAATGGCTTGTAATTTATGGTCCTATTTCTAATACACATGTTTTGGGTGTGCATGTTACTATGTGGGGGCTAGTTTTTGTTTGGCCTATTGTTCCTTTGGGTGGTTGTGGTTTGGTTGTTCTTGTGTAGTGGTTGTTGTGGGGCAACTTAGCTATTGCCTAGCTTTTGTGTTGGTTGATGTTTGTTGTAAAGGGTACTTGAACCCCTTGAAAACTTGGTTTACTTGTATAATTAAAAAATATGTACTTCATGGGAAGGAATTTCCCTTTATCTAAGCCACCATCTCGTCCCATGTAGTGATATGTGCATTTCCTTTCTAGTTTTTGTCTACTAACAACTTTCATCATTATGTGACAATAACCCTTCAATTTAGTTATACTATATTCACCCTCTAGATCTTTGATCCATTCAAAATCGAAATCTTCTTCAATCTTATTCATCCAAGCTACTAGTTCTTTTGGGTTCAAATTCTTAGTAAAGCTTAGAACTTCTATCTTTTCCCCTTTTCCAATCATTGAGATGGTTGAACAAAGTCTCCCTTTTTCCTCTATAGACTTTACTTCTCAAACAATGGTATGTCACTCCACTTCTCACTTTTTACATGCACTTGTAGGTCCCCTCACCTTTCTTTCCATTTAGAAGAGGGTAGGGATCATTATGATACATTGGCCAACCAAACACACTCTTATGACAAGTAGGACATAGTTTCATTCACCACCTTATATAGGAAGATGTTTTCCATTTTTTCTTTGTATGCTTTTGCACCTTTGGGTATCATGCTACTTTCACTCTCATAAGAACAAAACATACTATGATAACTCACAAACTCACTCGTATAGGAATCAAATAAACTTTGATCCCATTTGACGTAGTCAAGGATGGGGACCAAATGAATGGCGATCTTGGCCTTGCAACCAACACTAATTTGACACATAATTTTGCACTACTCAAATATTATAACTTGACTTACACAAAGACTTAGACCACTTTGTTTAAACACATGCAACTTCATAGATCTAAACATGCATAAGGATCCATCAAATAATAAATTTGATTCTATTTAGGATGCAAGGAGCTTTATGCATGCATTGGAAATCTAAAAAAAATGAGATTGTCCCCTACCAAATGCCTATTTTCTAACAAAAACAAACAACTAACAAATTTTCCTTGCAAGTTAAACAACCCTTACAATTTCATTGCAAAATCAAACAACTCCCAATCTCTACAAAGCAATCCACTTGCCTCCTTGCTCCCTAAATTGCAAAAATAGTGCAATCAACTTCTCCCCCTCCCCAAGATCTTGTTTACTTCAGATCAACTAGTAGAGCCCTCCAAATTTCCAATGCCCTATTTGAGGATGAAACCCTAAATGGAGTGCCATCTTTCAATTCATCAAATGGAGGCCAAGTGCAACACTCCTTTTTGGGACAATATTTTGCAATTGACTAAAATTTCCATTTGTGGAGTGCCCCTCCTCATGAATCATTATGGACAAGTCAAAAGAACTCTTGCATGTAACCCCCCAATCAATGATACATCATATATGCTCTTACATGTCATAGATGTTATCATAAGTAACCTTCACATTGAATGTTGCATCATAGCTTGTAATATATTGTCTTCCAAAGGTGGCCAAGTGGTAGGAAGTCTAAGATTATTTTTCAGGCGTCCAAGTAGAGCGTATAACTTCATAAGGGTTCAACTACATGGGTAATAACATATATAAGCCTAGTAGGATGTCCATGCTTCATTCCCATGGGAAATCATATTTAGTTATTCACTAACTAGACTAGTAAATACAAAAAAAGAAAGAAAAATGTTGTTGATTGCTACTAAATGCTCGATTTCTAAGATATTCTTGTATCAACTAGGTGATAAGTTGAGGTAATTTAGTTGGTTTTTTCTCCAACTTAGGTAGCTTCACCAACATTCCAATAATGTTTCATTGAATACAATATGTGTACTACCGCTGCCCTCAACGACTCTCCCGCCTTGGATATTTTGAACTGCCTTGTTGCAATGGCCGCTTCTGCTACTGCCCTCCCTTTGTCTGCTGGGGATGTCGTGGATCTCCCTAGTTTTGATGCTCTTGGTGTCGTGGGCGATGCTTTGGATGGCTTGTGTGCCCCCTCCCATTCTGCTGAGGGTGTTTTCGTGGGTACTAGAGCTGCTCTGTTTGGTATCACTGCAACTGCCAATGTTGCGGGTTCTAAGGTTTCCAGACCTTCTACTAGTGGGCGTAGCTTTGCTCATGTGGCTAGATCTGCTGCTCATCTTGCCAAGGGGATCCACCCTTTTCCTTCTGCCAAGACCTCCCTTGTGGTGGTATGTGGTCTTGAATTTGTTGACAATATTGATTACTACTGTAGACACCTAAAATTGTCATGTCTAATTAAATAAATATTTTATTTATTTAATTATCTAAGCTTAATTCTTCTATTAATTAAATAAATCCTTATTTATTTAATTAATTCATTTATCCTCTTCTAGCCTTATTTCTCATTTAAAATAAATACATTTATTTATTTAAATTATCATTTTCCTAAATTAAATAAATATCTTATTTATTTAATTGATCCCACTTCTTCTATTAATTAAATAAATCTTTATTTATTTAATTAATTCATTAACCTTTTCTACCTATGACACATGTCATTCATCTCTTAATTCATACACTACCTACCCCTTTCATTATTTTATTATTTCTTTTACCTACCCTCTAATCATAGCCGACCTTCTTTACACCTCTCAATCTTATCCCTCCATTTCATATTGTGTCTTCTATATAAGGAGATGCTTCCTTCATTATCAAACCCTAATGCGCTGATGAGCTAACTACTTGATCAATTGACTACACTACGATCCTACTTGCAACCACATTCCGTTCTTTGTTGAGCTCTTGTGCACATAAAATCTGAGAGCAAATATATCAAGCAAGATCAATGGAGATAGGAAGAATGGAGATCAAAACCCTATTGGACATGTGATGGTATAATCTTTGTGATTTCATGTGATTTGCATTGTCTTAGGTAATCTTCATATGTTATGGTGGATCTTTGTTGATTGTTAGGCTAGGGTTTTGTGGTTGAATTCATTTAGCCTTTCAATATTGTTATTATTGTTATCCATTTTCACCATACACATTTTGGCACGCCCGGTGGGACCCTTGTCCCTTTTGCATTTAACATTTTGTTGCAGATTTTGTGTTTGAAGTTGCAGATCTGGCATTTCCGACAACATTTTCGACATTTTCGCGTCTGCATACTTTCGGATCGCGTTTTTGATTTTTTGGCGCGTCTGTGACATCGGTAATCGCGTCCGTGTTTTCGACAAATTTTTATTTTGCAGGTTTCCGAAAGGCGCGTCTGTGTTAAGGAAACACGTCTATGTCATTTTTATCCGCGTCTGTGTCTGGGAAGCGCGTCTGTGGTTTTTATCCGCGTCTGTGCCACACAGAGTCGTGTTTGTGTCGCAGAGTCGCGTCTGCGTCAAGGGTAATCGCGTCTGTGTATCATCTGTTTCAAAATTTTGGAAGTTTTATTGATTCAGTTTTCAGATTTTGCATTTAAGGTTTCAGATCTGGTTTATTTTTGAACTAACATTTTCAGATCTAGCTAACAAAATTGGTGCACCTTGTCTTGGAAGCAAAATCGTTTGGTTGAAGGCCCCTATTTTCACAAAGTCTTTTGGGTTTTAAAATTTACCTAACTTGTGTGCTTGCAGGAAGGGGTGATCATTTGAAAACAACCCAAACTACTAACAAATCTTTGGTGCAGGTCCTTGGCAAGGTTTTTTTGGATTTTTATTGTGTGCCTTGTTTTCATAGACTAGCAAACACTTCCATTGGTGCACTAAAATTGAATAATTGTCTTTTGTGTCTTTGAGCAATAGGCTCTTTTTGTTTAATCTTTAGAGGGCCTGTCTTCCCGTGTGGTCATTAGGACTACTAGTGAGAAGAGAACGACCCAAGTGGTAGCAAAAGAAAAGCCATATTCTTCTGAACCACTATAAATAAATGTATTCATGGTGAAAACTATGAATAACGTGTGCTGATTAGTTCATACCGACACTATGTCTCCCCATAAACCCGTTTGATCAAATTTATTTGATCATTTGTAGGGCGTAACCCCTACCGGCTGGGAGCCTTCTGTATTTATAGAGCTGAAAGTGCCGCATGTATGGCCACACGAGCGGATGCCTTTACTAGCACCTTTTTGTTTTAGAAGCCCAAATCCTTCTAGTTGTTGGGGCAGGAGGTCGGACTTCTGGTAGCGGCCCACACACATACGGTTCTTAGTAGAGATACAAAGTTCGCCATGAGGAGTTTTCATGGGGACTGATGCTTGGCTGACCCGAGAAGTGAGTGCCGAGGGTGGAGCCAGTGAGGTCAAGCATCTAAGTATCCGCTCTGAATAGCGTAGCCTCGGGGGTAAAACCCCATGTGGGATCAACAACTATTGTTTTGGCCAGCCATAAGAATTGTGTTTGACTTATGTTAAACATTCAAAACATTCAAGACCAAACAACAAAACATTGTGTCTTTTGTGTCTTCAAGTGTATGCAAAACATTTTTACATCAAACAACACACTTTTCTTGGAGTCATTTTGAGTCTAAACACTTGCAAACATTGGGTCTTCATCAACACTGTGTCCTCTTGTCACGAAAAACAGTCAAGCAGTCAGATTTGGTCACAACAAAACAACTTCACAGATTGGAAAAATTGCACAAAATTTGCAGAAACGCGTCTGTGTCGGGCATAATAGCGTCTGTGTTGTCTAGTCGCGTTTGTGAAGGACATAATCGCATCTGTGTTCCAACAGTCAACATTGCATTTGGCAAACAAAAAATCTCAGAAGCGCGTCTGTGTTAAACAGAGCAGCGTCTGTGTCGGGAAACCGCGTCTGTGAAGTATACAGGCACGTTTGTGTCCAGAATTAAAAAACTGTCACAGTCCAGCAAACATAAACAAAAGAAATCTCAGAAGCGCGTCTGTGTTAAACAGAGCAGCGCCTGTGTCGGGAAACCGCGTCTGTGAAGTATACAGGCACGTCTGTGTCTAGAATTGAAAAACTGTTACAGTCCAGCAAACAAACACAGTCAGTTTCGGAATTCTTGAGCTTCCTAGGTCATTTCTCCAGGGTTTCATTTAGCATTCAACCTGTCTTTGGGTCTCACAAAGTCCATCATTGCTTTACACCTTACATTACATTCACAATTGTCTAAACTTGAGTCAAAAGGTCACTTGCTTGTCCTCATCATACTTTATCAACACACTACATACAACAACACTTTGCTAAGTGGTCCCTCATCAAGGTTTCTTACCTTTGGGTCTCATTTGGTCTTACTTAGAGTCAAGGTCAACTTACCTCATCAAGAGAAACTATCCTCTCTTTGGAAGTCACACCTACTCTACTACATACATACTTGGTCTTACACTTTGGACATTGCAAGTACACTTCAGATTCATTTACATTCCATTCAACTCTTGGTCTTCCATACTCTTTCCATTTTTCATCTAGTCTCACACATCCTGGTCAATACCTAGTTCATGGTTGAAACCCGTCTTAAAAAATCTAGGAGAGAAACTAAAGAGGCTCAAGAGTCCGCAAACATGAGTTCTTATGAGTATGACAATGAGGTCTTTTTCAATTTTGATCATACCACATTACCTGACATGGATGCCTATAGAAACATTCCAAATGTGGAGAACATGGACATTATAAACAACAATGCTACACACAATGACAATGTGGACAACTTTTCAGTACATTCAGCAGATGTGGAAGAATCTATTATGAATCCCCATTTCAATCGATTGGTTGAGGAAACAATGAGGAGGGATAGACAATACTTCTTACAAATGATGGCACAAAGTGGAGCCAAGATACCTCATGATTTTGACATGTCTCAAATAATGGAACATAGACCTTTGCAACAACCTCACTCCAATATGGATCAAAGGAGACCTAATAGTGGAGGCAATAGAGGACCACATATGGTACCCGAATCACCATCAGCTTTGCTTCAAAAACCAGAGGTCCCACATACACATGGTCAAACATATGATACTTACCTTCGTAGACCATTATGGAAGTCTTATGGAGAAAAATATGCTCAATCACATACCAATGCTAAGGATCAACCACCAAAGCAATGGGATGTTCAAAGGCATGCTCAAAATTTGGACACAAGGAAACCTCATGTCAAATTTAGGGGCAACACAATGGAACATGACATGCCTGTAGAATATGGTATACATGCACAAAATAGATATGGTGTTCCTCAACATGAATCTATACCAAGTGGTCCACATATGCAGCATCATTACAGACCTCCTCCATATGAACATGTGTATGATCAATACCATCCATATATGCAACATGCTCTTCCTCCAATGGGTACCTCAAACATAGGATATGGTCCAAGAAGTCGATCTCCACCTAAGAGCAATTTGGAGCAACAAATCAGGGACTTACAAAAGAAAATGGAGGACATAAATACACCGAAGCCAACATACACAATGAGAGACATATGTCCTTATCCATTTGACAAGAGCATTCCAATGCCTTCTTTTCCTACACACTTTGTGACGCCTAAATCTGATAAGTATAGAGGAAAAGGGGATCCTAAGGCACACATAAGACAATTTTTCATAGCTTGCATTGAGGTAGCAGCAGAAGAGACATATTTGATGAGATTATTCCCTCAAAGCTTAGGTGATCAAGCTATGGAATGGTTCTCCCAACTTCCACCTGGAATTAAGTCATGGGGTGACTTAGCAGAGGCATTTATTCAACATTTCTCCTACAACATAGAGACAGACATATCAGTCACTACTTTGTGCAACACCAAGCAAAAAGAGGGAGAATCTTTTGCATCATTTTTACAAAGATGGAGAAATCTAGCCAGCAGATGCTCTTGCGAAATTCCACAAAAACAAATGGTAGAAATGTTCACCCAAAATGTTAACAAAGAGATTGGATATGACTTAAGGAAAGCTTGTTTGTCCACCTTCAAGGACGTCATTGAAAAAGGCTTAGCGACAGAAAAGGTCCTAATTGAACAAGGAGTCATTAAAATATTCAAGGAAAACAAAGATGACTTTAAAGGAAAAGACAAGCCAAGATTTTGGAATAAAAACAAGAACACAGTCAATGATGGTGTTGTCGATGCCAACACAGTGCGACCCAAAGTCATCTTTTCAGGATCAAGTTCTACAAACAATCAAGTGAATACTTAAACAACTTCTAGATCACGAAGGAAGTATACCCCTTTGGGAGAACCACTTGAGTCAGTTTTCAAGAAGTTAGTGGCAAACAAGGTGATCACAATTCCAGATTTCCCGCCATATGAACCAAAGGTCAAACCAAATTGGTGGAATGATGATGAATATTTTGAATTTCATAAGAGCAAGGGTCATAAGACAGGAAATTGTCATAGACTGAAGAACATCATACAGGATCTCATTGATAGAGGTGACATTGAGATTGAGGGACATTCGTCTAATCAAGAACATGAGATGTTTAAGGAACCATTCCCAAAACATGACAAGGGAAAAGCTAAAGTCACAGAGGATCAAACCAACTATACCAGAGCATCTTACAATTATGATTCAACTATTAATCACATTTCAATGGACAATTATGTCTCTACCATTATCATTAAGGACAAAGCGTCCAAGAATTCTACTTAGAGACCCAGGATTGTCCTAAAAGGTGTTGGATCTTCTTCCGAACCTACCTCTGAATGTCATGTTACAACTCGTCGAGGCAAAATCACTTTGCAAGGTGCTCCAACTAAAAACACAGCTTCTTCATCAACCAAACCTGAGTATGACCTTGTAAAACAGCTAGGGAAGACACCCGCGCTCATCTCCATTCTTGAACTATTACGCATATCTCCCGCACATAAAGCCATTCTTGACAAAATATTGAGAGATACTACCATCCCTACTAATCTAAACGTGGACCAGTTTCAAGCCATGGTGGGATACCTTTCTATTCCACATTCACTTACTTTCACTGAAGCCGATGACGCCTCTGTAAGTTAGCCACATAATGCACCATTACACATTGAAGCCTTCATACACAAACATCGAATAAAAAGAGTCCTGATAGATGGAGGAGCAGGTCTAAACATTTGCACATTAAGCACTATCACACAATTGGGATATTCTGATAAAGCTGTAAATTCTACAAACAAGATCACCATTAAGGCATATGATGATGAAGAGAATTCATCCAAGGGTACAGTCATCTTACCTCTCAGAGTTGGGCCAGTTACAAAGGATGTGGTCTGTCAAGTCCTGGATTTAAATCTCACTTATAACATATTGTTAGGACGCCCTTGGATCCATGAAATGAGGGCAGTCCCATCCACATATCACCAATGCATTAAGTTTCCTCATAATGGAGTGGAAGTAACAGTTAATGGTGATCCTAATCCATTCATATATTGCAATAACCTGAAATCAAAGACTGAGACTATCATTCCTAGTAATCGTGAGGCTGTTCCTTCGTCGGCATACATTGATCCTGAGTCATTAAAACCTTCGACATCAAAACAAGGTGAGCTTAAAGGCAAGTTTCAGGACAAAGGCATGGGGGAATATACTTTCAATCAGACCATGTACTTAAGACAAGTCATGAGTTCCCCAAAAGAATATGGAAGACCACATCCTAACAAGCAAGTATCCATCATGATGCTCAAATGGGACCCTACTACCTTCCAAAGATGGGGTGAACTAGAAGAGGAAGATTTATACCAAATGCTTTTCAGAGACAATGAAGAGGAAACACAAGACCACATCAATCTACCATGTGAGAAATATGGCAAAGGCTTCAAAATTCTACAAAAATTCGGGTATGATGGAAAAAGCCCTCTGGGGTTACGAAAGGAAGGCATCATTGAACCTTTACAACCTGAATTGACTTTCAAGAAGGAACGCTCGAAAGGACTTGGTTTCTTAACTTCCAAAGTCCATACCCAAAGGACAGAAGAAGCCTTACAAATCAAGCTGCCAAGATTCAATAAGAGAATCGCTATTCCACAGATTCCAACGAATGGGAATGGGGTTCCGACAAGTCTTCCAGTGACTACGAGCTCACTGAGACATTCAAAGAGCCGGGTGAACCCACGGAAGAGGAGGAGTTTTATAACAAATTTAGAGTTGGTCAAGAAACAACCCATGAGGAGTCTACACAGTCCTTGTCTCAAGGTTCTAGGTTGAAATCACATAGGATGAGAACACCTGTTCCGGAATGCGCTACTAGTGATGATAATTTGGATTCACTCATGATCGAGACTGATGAGGAGAGTGCCATCGATGACCTTGATAATTACCTTGACATACCCGAATATAACCACATCTTCACTCTTAGCCCCGCTAACTTCGAAGACATTAACGACCTTCCCCTTGTTCACCACCAACTCATTGACTGGGATCATGAAGGACCTGCACAGTTGGATACATTCCAAAACGATGAAGCTTTTATTGACTATCTAGGCATACGAGATGATCTTCCCCCTGGAGACCATAAAGCGGGATACACCATAGAACTCAATAGCGTGGCATATTTTGGTGAGGGTGTCGGACCTTCCAGTCGCAAAAATGTGAAAATAAGAACAAATCAAGGGTCTTATGGCGAAAACCACATTGTGGTGCTATCTGACCCCAACAAAGTAAAAAGAAAGGACGTATCTGAGGGTGAAAACCTCTTTGAGGTGCCCGAAGATGGAAGGCTCGACATTCTCCCAACATCATATGAGGAAAAATCATCCATGTTGGTAGAGGAGACTATCAAAACAAACATCGGTACAGAAGAGGTTCCACACAACATATTCCTAGCTCAATCATTGACAAAGTCTGAAAGGTCAAAATTCATAAGTTTCTTCAAAAAGCGACAAATCAACTTCGCCTGGTCATATGTTGATATGCCTGGATTGGATCCGGATTTGGTAATTTATCATCTGACGGTCAAACCGGGGGCAAAACCAGTAAAACAGAAATTAAGAAAAATGTATCCACAAGTGGCATTACTAGTCAAAGCAGAACTTGAGAAATTACTCGATGTCGGATTCATATGCCCAATTGATTATCCTGAATGGATCTCTAACTTGGTACCTGTCAGTAAACCAGACCACAACATCAAAATTTGCACAGATTTCAGAGACATTAACAAAGCTTGTCCCAAGGATGACTTCCCATTACCAAACATTGACTTGATTGTTGATCTCACAGCAGGTCATGGAATGCTATCATTAATGGATGGATTCTCTGGTTATAATCAAATAAAGATCGCACCCGAGGATCAACATAAAACAACATTTACTTGTCCGTGGGGAACTTTCTGCTGGAATGTCATGCCTTTCGGGCTAAAGAATGCAGGTGCTACATATCAAAGAGCCATGACTACTATCTTTCATGATCTCATGCATGTAACTGTGGAAGATTATGTTGACGACCTCTTGGTCAAATCAATAGACAGAAATACACACTTGGACATACTTTCAGTTGCCTTTGATCGGTTGGAAAAATACAAAGTAAGATTAAACCCTAAGAAATGTGTCTTTGGAGTAACCTCCGGGAAGCTCCTAGGATTCATTGTATCCAAAAGAGGAATTGAAGCGGATCCAGCAAAAGTCAAAGCTATCTTGGAAATGCAACCACCAAGAAATATCAGTCAACTTCGATCCTTACAAGGCAGACTCCAGTCCATCCGAAGATTCATAGCACAACTGGCAGATAAGTGTAATCCTTTTCAGCACCTGCTACATAAAAACATCAAATTCAAATGGGATGACAATTGTCAACAGGCTTTCCAGACGCTCAAAGATTATCTTCTAAATCCGCTAGTTCTGATGCCACCAGTTCCAGATCAACCACTATTACTATACATATCAGCTACTCCAACAGCACTGGGGGCACTCTTAGCGCAACAAATCGTTGAAGGCAAGGAAAAAGCAGTATACTATATCAGTCGCACATTGGTGGGATACGAGCTAAACTACACACCAATTGAGGGTTCATGTCTTGCTGTAGTCTTTGCTTCACAGAAATTACGACATTACATGCTTACTCATAAGACAAAGTTAGTTGCAAGGATAGATCCGTTGAAATACCTTCTCAATAAGGCAACGCTTACTGGGCGACTGGCCAAATGGGTAATGATACTGAGTGATTTCGACATCGAGTATGTGGACAGAAAAGCAATAAAACAAGCCATCGCAGATCAAATAGCAGATGCTCCCATGATAGATGATGTTCCTCTAAGTTCAGAATTTCCAGATGAATCCATTTTGACAATGTCACATGCAAAGCCATGGCAACTATACTTTGACAGCTCATATACACAGCATGGGGCAGGAGCTGGCATCCTCTTTATAAATCCTCAAGGGGATTCTATACCAAAATCATACTGCTTATCATTTCCTTGCACTAACAATATAGCGGAATATGAGGCATTAACAACAGGATTACAAATTGCAGTTCAATGGAAGATCCAGGAACTTCGTGTTTTTGGGGACTCCCAACTTGTTATCTGTCAAGCAACTGGGGATTATCAAATAAAAGATGAAAAGTTAATGCCTTATAAACAAATGGTGGATGGTCTGAAACAACATTTCACAAAGATAGACTTTGAGCAGATACCAAGAGAGCAGAATCGAGCCGCAGATGCCATGGCTACAATTGCTTCATTGATTGATTTACCTCCAAACGAGACCCGCTATGAGTTCTTGGTGGATAACCTTTTGGTCCCTTCATATGAGATAATGCCTACTGAGATGATATGTGTTGTCGGTCCCAAATCCCAGTTATATGGTTCCATTTTCACATACCTACGAGACAATACTTTACGTCCTGATCTATCAAATAACCAACGTCGCACTTTCATTCGCCAATCCTCTCGATATGTCATTTTAGCTGATATCCTATATCAGCGAGGTCTAGATGGCACTCTTCTTAGATGTTTAGAAAGCGATGAAGCTCAGGTTGCGTTACGGGAAGTGCATGAAGGAATATGTGGTCCACATGCTAGTGGTCCTACCTTGGCCAAGAAACTCATCAGGACTGGATATTACTGGCCCAATATGGAGAAAGACTCATATCAGTTTGTCAAGAAATGTAAGCAATGTCAAATTCATGGAGATCTCATACATGCGCCAGCACAAGAACTTCAACCACTTGCGTCTCCTTGGCTCTTTTGTCAGTGGGGACTCGATCTCATAGGCAAGATTCACCCTCCTTCTTCCAATGGTCATAAATTCATTATCACCGCCACAGAGTATTTTACAAAATGGATTGAAGCCGTGCCTCTTACACAAGTTACTGGAAAACAGATTGCTACATTCATCCTCAACTATATCATTTGTCGATACGGTATTCCTGTTTCCATTATCACTGATAACGAGCGTCCCTTCAAAAATCAGGATGTTCGGGAACTCTGTGACCGCTTCCATATCTCTCATCGTTTCTCCACACCATATTACCCCCAAGGTAATGGCCAAGCTGAGGCATCTAACAAAACAATCCTTAAAATCCTAAAGAAGACAGTCGATGATGCTGGTCGTAATTGGCATATTCAACTTAATCCTGCACTTTGGGCCTACCGCACAAGTGTCCGTACACCTACAGGAGCTACACCCTATTCACTAGTCTATGGTTCTAAAGCCATCTTGCCTATTGAGGTCGAGCTACCCTCTTTACGGGTCTCTTTGCAAAACATCATCAGTGATGAAGACTATAGGGTCTCTCGCTTACAAGAGCTGGAACTACTGGATGAACGACGACAAACTGCTTTCAATCATCTCAAGGCTTACCAACAACGAATGAGTCGCAGCTACAATCACAAGGTCAAGCCTCGCACATTTGAGGTAGGTGACTTAGTTTTCAGAGAAAATCCTAAAAATCAACAAGACAGAGAGAAGAAGGGCAAGTTCGAACCAAACTGGCTTGGTTCCTACATTATTACAGCAGCATATGGATCTGGTGCATATCAGCTTTCAACTACAGAAGGTGAACCTTTGGAGGATCCTATCAACAGCATGCACCTTCGCAGGTTCTACACATAGCTCTTCAGAGTATCCTAATTTCATTTAGCCTTTCAATATTGTTATTATTATTGTCCATTTTCACCATACACAACTACCAATGCACAACATTGGTATGATGAGTTTTTGGCCTTCTATCCCAGATCTCCATCGCTGGGTGAGTGTTTCCTAGAAACCTTTTGTTGCCTGTAGCATTGAGATTTTTCCTTGTGCGAAAGGATTTTTCATTGCTACCTTTGCTTCTTCTCACAATTGTGATTTGGTGTTGGGCAAGCCATGGGCTTGGGGAGATCAATCTCTCTCTACCAAACCCTGGAAAACTTCCTTTAACCCCCTCATCGAACCACTTAATGTGCGTCCGATTTGGGTTCGCCTACCTAATCTTCCTCTTCATTTTTGGGAACACTCCTGTTATGAGGCCATTGGTGACTCTATTGGCCAATTTTTGAAGGTTGATAATGCCACGTCTTCCATGGGTCATCCTACCTTTGCCCGCATGTTAATCAACATTGACATTTCTAAGCCTCTCCCTGGGGATGTTCTTATGGTTGGGGAGAGGCCATGGACTCAATCATTGGACTATGGGGACCTTCCCTTTCGTTGCCAAAGGTGGTTCTCTATGGGTCACTTACCTTCAGATTGTTCTCTCTCTCGACACAAAGGCTCTTCTACTTGGTGGGAGGACGCTACTGCTGATCACTTGACGGTCAATGATGTTGATACCGAAGACTCCTGTTAGGCGGACGATGACTCCTCCTGGGTTGAGGTTGTTCCTCTTACTACCACTGAAGCTCTTGTTGAACCCCTTAGTGCTATTGACTTGGCCTCCTTTGACCCTATGACTTTTGCTCCTGTTCTACATCATTGATCCACTCCTGTCGAATTTTCTCTTGAAGTTGTTCTATTGCAGTAGCTTGATGATGTTCTGCTGTAACAACCTGTAACTCTACGGGGCCCTCCCTAACCAATCCTTCTTTTGATGGTCTTAATGATAGTATTTCCTGGACTGTGGTTTGTTGCAAGCGGAAGGGAAAATCTTCCCCCCTCCCCCAAATTTGTCTTGGCTCGGATGATTCTCCCCATCCTTGATCTAGGTTTTGGGTTGTTGCCCTCGATCCATGGTGTGTGTAGGAGCTATCAAAGTATAGCTGCCAATGGGCAGATGACAACATCACCAGGAAAGTTTGTAATCAAATGGTGGTCTTCCTTTAGAGGCGTGTCAACAATTCGATCTACAATAACTTGTCCTTTGATGGCTTTAAAATCCACATGTTCAATGTCAAAGTCATTTAGTATCTTACCCATTTAGTTTTCCTACTTGTGCGAGTTGCTTTGGAAAGGAGGTACTATAGTGGGTTAATTTTACCAATGAGCTTAGTCTAATGATTACGCATGTAGTGACATAGTTTATGGGTACTAAACACCACAACAAAGTATGCCCATTCCAAAGGTGTATAGTTGATCTCATAACCCACAAGAGTACAACTGATATAATATATAGATTGTTCTTTTTCTTGTTCATCAAATTGTGCAAGAAGTGCCCCCAGTGCAACTGTCATAGCTGATATATACAAGAGGAATGGTTGATTTGGAATAGGGTGCATTAAAACTAGTGGGGAAGCAAGATATTCCTTGAGTTTATTGAATGCTTTCTGACATAGACAATCCCACTAAAAAATTGTGTCTTTGCAAATTAGGTGAGCAAAGGGTTGACATTTATTTGCAAGTTGAGTAATGAACCTACAGATGGATTGAAGTTTGCCTTGAAGACTGTGAAGCTATTTGAGATTCCTAGGAGGAAACATTTCCATGATAGCTTTTAGCTTGGTGGGGTCAACTTCAATGCCAGGTCTCGATAAAATGAAACCTAAAAGCTTGCCAGAAGTGACCCCAAAGACATTTTTCTTAGGATTCAGGTGTAGTTTGTATTTCTCAAGTATTTTAAATTTTTTGGTTAAAACAATAATATGCCCCACTCTTGTTTTTTATTTTCCTAGGAGATAATCCACTAAATCTTCCATGATATATCATGTAGAAGGTCATGAAAAATTGTGGTCATAGCTCTTTGATAGGTGGCACAATCATTCTTTAATCCAAAGGGCATAACTTGATAGAAAAAGGTTCCCCATGGAGTGGTGAAGGTTGTCTTGTGCTGATCCTTTGTGGCAATTTTAATCTAATTATAGCCTAAAAAACCATCCATTAAAGAGAGCACCTCATGTCCTACTGTAAGATCCATTATCATGTCAATATTGGGCAAAGGAAACTCATCCTTAGGGCATGCTTTATTGAGGTTTCTAAAGGCTATGCAAATATGAATGCTCCCTCCTATTTTACAAACTGGTACTATTTTTGAGACCCATTCTAGATAGTTAATGGGTCGAATGAATCCAACATCTAACATTTTCTTCCAGCTTTGCTTTAACCAAGAGGGGAATTTGGGGATGCATCTTTCTCAATTTCTACATAGCAGGTTTTGCATGAGGATGGACATCAAGGTGGTGAACCACAAGATTAGGGTCCAAACCTGGCATGTCAACATATGACCATGCAAAATTGACTTACATATCTTTGAGAAAGGCTACGATGCTCTGCTTTTCTTGTTTGCTGAGAGTTTTCGCGATGGACACATTCTTTGGATTTTCACTTGCCCCAAGGTTGATCATCTCTATTTATTCAATCAAGAGAGATGATTTCTCTCATGGTGGGAGGACCATGATAGGCAAGTCAATTCCCTCATCCTCTAGCAGTTGATCCAAGTTTTCACTAGTGGATATGCCATTTCTTTTTACCCAATCATCATCTGATAGCACTTCATTTAGGTTTTCACTAAGGGACTTCCGATTTTTATTTTCATTTTTTCAATTAAGGGATTTGACTTGGCTACCAAAGTATGCATTCCCATTGAGTTGGATCCCATAGACGATAGTGTGATCTTTGTTGTTTTTCATGTGTAAAAGTGCCAAGAGGGCATTATCATCAACACATATGTCAAGGATAGGTGGTCCTTGTTGGTCCCAATCAATTATCTTAGGGTATACAAGCGAAATATGGGATGAGGTGGATGGAATAACAATGGACATGGGTCTTGCCTATTAATTATATATGATGTGGCATTAATTACTTATTATTAAGTCCTACTACTATGAATTCTAAATAACGAGTTTAAACAACAATCTTGCCCTGTTCCAAAGCTCCCATTTTGGCGCAGGTAGGTGGCAAAGATTGTCCAGTCTGGCTTTACGCCTGCCAATTGCATTTGATTGAACCTTTCTAGAAGATTCAACAAATCTATTTTGTTTATATCCTGAAATCATTGCAGCCCATGAAACCACATTTCCTTGTGGCATTTTGTCAAACACTTCACGTGCCTTGTATATGCGTCTACATTTTGCATACATGTCTACCAGAGCATTTCCAACCATAATATCTAACAAAAATTCCCCTTCCATTATGCTGTTATGGATATCCATACCCTGGTCCAAAGCTCCGGTTTTCGCACAGGCAGAGAGGATGCCGACAAAGATTTTGGAGTTTGGTCATAAAGGTATTTGAAGGGCACTTTGTAGAATTCCTCTTCATCGGAGTTATTAACAACGAAAGGTGGAGCTATTGGAGCACCTACGAGGGTTAAATTAGGTTTGGGGAAGTAAACCAAGCCTTTGTTATGTTTGCAAGAGATAGGTGCAATAGGCTCTTTTCTTCCTTGTTCTTTAGGTTCCAAGCCATGTCCTTGATATCCCATTTTTTCTATAATGGTTGATGCTTTAGGATATTTTTCTTTTGGGATATTTATGGTTTCCTCATTTTCTTCTCTATAGAGCCATGAGGTGACATTTGCTTCAAGAATTTATTCATTGAATGGTCTCCACTACTGAAAGGTAGTCTTTTCACATTGAAATGGCGGGCTTTTTTGAATCTTAATCTCTTTAGGTCTTCCATAAGACCTAGGGGTGGTAGAGAGATGTCCCACATAAAATGCATTTTGAAGAGTATACTCTCCACATCCACTATCAATAATCTTAGCATTCATCTCAAGCTGGGTGGAATTAGAGATAGAGGTGACATTGGATGAATCAATGGGTGGTGTGGAAGCAAGGGTGTTGAGAGGACAATGATGGGTATGTTTTATTGGAGTTGAGGAAAAATCAACTCTATAGCTCCCAAAGATCACCTGCATGCAAACCTGTCACAAGAAGAGAGAAGCAAAAAAACTATGGAGGCCAGAATTCAGAGATCCAGAAAAAAGGAGTCATATTGATTGTGCAACAAGAATGCAATTCAATAATTACAGTTGTTATGAAAATACAAAGAGAGAATCCTTATAAAAGGATACTCGAAACCTTAAAGGAGAAAACCCTAAAGAATTATAAGATTTCTAAGTTTAGCTTAAGCATAGAGTATAATAGACTAATAATTAAATAAATAATTATTAGCTAATAAAAGATTACTCTAACACCCCCCCTTAAGATGAACTTAGGGAGTAGCTAAAAAACAACTAAGGACTAAAAAAGCATGTAAAAAATGCAGGAAAGTAGCAATGGGTCCTGACAACTAGGCCTGTTGAGGCACCCAAGTACAATAAAATCTCTGTAAAGTGGAGAAAAAGGAGAAAATCTCGTGGGAACAAAAATCCTCTCCAAGAAGAGATGAAAGCTCAAGTGAAGGACTAAGAAGCCTCCAAATAAGAGTGTTCCAGAAGATAGGGACAAAAAAGAAGAGCATGAAGAATACCACTGAAGCATGAAATAGTTGCAAAGACTATCGAAGAGTAAATACTGATCTGAAGAACCTCCACTGAAATAGAACATGACTGTAATCTGCATGAGTGCCCTCAAATGACACTACTTGAATCAGATGACAAACAAAGGCAAACAACTGAACTCGAAGATACAGTTGGAATGAAACACCAAATCCTGAAGAGCTGATCAATTGAACCAAGGAAGCATTAGAACAACAGGACAAACCTCCCCATAATGATGACAAGGGAGAGGTACAGGTACACTGAAAAGAATGGCCAACAAGAACTGCATGATGAAGAACCATGAACATCGAAGGTGTAGAGAAAGTACATAGTGTCATGGAAGGAACACTCACATGACACACATCATGAGGCTAATGTCGTGGAAGGAACACTCACGTGACAAAGGTAGATGGCAAACAAAGGCAAACATCAACCCCCCATGGCACTTTATAAGTAGTGCATGTACAATAAGACACAAGATGTGCAAGATCCCAAGTATACAATGCATGATGACACTTTATCTCAGTGCATTTGCATAAATAAAATGATACAATGATCAGAAGAGATAGAAGACTGGAAACAAAAAAAAAACAGCCAAAGACGAAACATCCTACTCAAAGAAAGAGATCCTAGGACTTGAAACATCCAAGATATTCACCAGAGCACTGAAAAGAAAAAAAATGAATAAAATATACCTGGAGCATAATGTAGAAAGAAAAATCATTTTAATGGAAATAACACAGAACAAGATTTCCAACTATATAAAGTTTTCGAAAAATAGAGGTCGGATGCTCAAGTTATGTTTCCTGGAGTGCAAAAAGGAACCTCTAGCTTTGCCAGAAAAAATGCCATCAAAAAAGAAAAATCAAAAGTTCAAACCTCTAGATCTGGATAGAGCTCGGAAAGAGCTTTCCGACTATATAAGGTTTTTGAAAAAGTGCCTCCGTATGACCAAGTTACGACCAAAAGAAAAAAACTCCTCTTTTAGGGTATAAAAAAGGTTATATATATATATATATATATTTTGACGAAATTTTTTTGACGCATTTGCAGGTACAATCGTATGGATTTTTGTGCCTTGAAAAATATGTCAATAAAAAATCATGCTTCAGATGCCCCTGTCATTGAAAATAGGCAAATTATATATCAAAATTCATGGAATCAGCCTTCTGAATCCAACTGAGAGGTCCTTTTGGCACCATAATGTACCAAAAAATCAGCTACCCTAGAAATGGAAAAAAAACAACTGCACAAACCCCCGAATACTCAGATTTGAAGAACAAGACCCAAAAACTCTCATGAAGAGAACATGGGCATGTAGATCTAAAGCTGTGATACCATATTGGAGTTGAGGAAAAAGCAACTCTATAGCTCCCAAAGATCACCTGCATGCAAACCTGCCACAAAAAGAGAGAAGCAAAAAAACTATGGAGGCCAAAATTCAGAGATCCAGAAAAAAGGAGTCATATTGATTGTGCAACAAGAATGCAATTCAATAATTACAGTTGTTATGAAAATACAAAGAGAGAATCCTTATAAAAGGATACTCAAAACCCTAAAGAATTATAAGATTTATAAGTTTAGCTTAAGCATAGAGTATAATAGATTAATAATTAAATAAATAATTATTAGCTAATAAAAGATTAGTCTAACATGTTTTCCTTTGAGGAGTTTGCAATATTGGAAGGGTTGTGGGTCGACAAGGATTGTGATTTTCTACCATTATATGAAAAATTTAAGGCATTGATGGTAAGTGGAGGGAACAACTTGGATGGAATGGATCCAACAACATCGAAGGAAAATTTTGTATGGGAGATCAAGGTCTAAGACTTGACATGTTGTTTTCACTACTACTAGGCCCACTTGAAGTGGTAATGTGATCGTGCCTTGGAGATTCTTTCTGCATCATCATATCCTTTGATTATGATTTTTCCCTTTGAATCAATGATATCCTCGGGGTATCTCAATTGTTTTATTAACTTATATGTACACAAGTTTAGATCATATCTACCATCTATAAGGACCCTTTTGATTTTATGCTTATGTATGATGACCTCAATATGAAGAGGTTTATTATGAGATGGATAATTGGGTCAAACGTCTTTGGAGGTGAAAGAAAGGTGATGTTGGGCAGAAAGGTTCCCTATCAAAGATTGGAATTGCGAGGCATTGATTTCATTAGGACCGCGCGATTCAAGTAAATATTTTTCAAGGATTTCCTTATGAATGGGTGATGTCTTGAGAAGCTCAAGGATGGATATATATGTAGGAGTTTTGCCAAAGTGAACGATGATATTGTAACGAAATGCAGATAAAGTTGTGGAGGAAGAAAGGGGAGTATGAGGAGCCCATTGGATAGTCACCTAGTTGGAATCAAGGAACACTGAGAGGGCGGGGGGGTGAATCAGTGTTCTACAAACTTTGATATTATCAACTTGTTCTTTCAACCACAACACATTTAATCAAAAGAAAGATACAAGAACATAAAATGGAATAACACCAGTATTTTATACATGGAAACCTTGTTAGAGGAAAAATCACAGTGGGGATGAACCCACAAAATGAGTATACTAAAATATAAGTTTTACAATGGGAATGCACATGCATTCAGGCACACTGCCTAGAGCTCACTTCTCAAACAAGGAAGGCTCACTGCCTTTGAATCAATTACAATAGATTATTGAAGTATTTGAACTAAAGAGTAGCATCTACAAATGCCTGATAATAGTTTTGGTTAAGCATAATAAGCACACTTTTCGTACTCTGTCTTATCCTTCTCTATTTCACTGTTTTGCTATAATTCGAAGCACCAATCTCTATCCTACACATGTGAAATTATGCACAATTGATGACTTATACTTTCCACACCATCAAAATGATCAAAACAATTGCTCTTATATATCCGCAACAAGAAATCACATCGGTTTCATGTCGGCTCAAGAAAATTTTACACTTTATTCAAATGTGTACAAACTGGCGGCAAAATCTGAACTCAAATGCTAATGCAAACCAAAACAATCAAACACACGCTACCACACATGTCAGCTAAACATCCTTGATCATAAAAACAATCACCAAAATTGCTCCACTTAATCCACATAAGGATTTACTCCACAAGTTGGCTGCTCTGCTTTGTCAAACCAAAACCCGATAGACTAGATCTTTCAACTCACACACCAATCATCACCAAAGGCTAAAATTATGTAATAAGATACTCCAGGACATCCATCGATCTTTCCTAAGATTCGTAACATAAGATGTTAACCGAAAACAAAATACCAACCAAGCTATCAAACACTATCAGATGATCTATTCTAAGCTTGTCGGACTTAAACCAAATCACCAATTTGACTTCTGGTATGAGGTAATCATTCACTACGAATGGGTACACTAACTTAGGTTGCCATCAATGACAACACTGGATGATTTGTGCAGCGTCTCTTGCCAAAAATCTCCCTCTTTGGCATTGATGGCAACACTTAGTGAAAAATGACTATGTCGAAATCAATACCAAATATATACACACACTACAAATATCAAAAACTCCCCCAGAGATGACTAATACATTTTTTACTACCCTACACTCCCCCTTTGACATCAATGGAAAAGGCAGGGATTCACATGCCAATATTCATACCAAAACCCTATATTCAGCAACATATGTACAAATAGACTTACATGAACTTAAATATATATGCAAAAATATTCTTCAATGAATTCAAATGAGTATCCCAACCTTTCTTGAGGTGATCCAAAACTGAAATGAGACCACTAAAAAGAAAATGCCTGCATCTCTACCAACTGAAGATCTGCCAGATCATTTGTGGCTATGGAATCCTAAGCTTCCTTCAAGGAACTAAGAACTGTATCCATCTTAGAAGTAATCAGACTCTAAAGCTCACCAACTCTACCAACAATCTTCTCCTTATCATGGGTCAAGCTCTTAATCTTGTCAAGTAATGATACAACTTGACCTTCTTGACTAGCCACATAAGTAGTCAAGGGATCAAAGGACTGAGAGATATCTTCTAATAGCTTCTCATTTCCCTTTATCTTCTTCTCAATATCATCAAAAAATTTGGAACATGACAAACAAGACTTGTAGACTGCACCACCTTCAGATAAGGCACTTTGAATACTCTTGACACAAGTGTCTAACACAATCATATCATTTGCAATCATCTCCTTCAATTCATTGAATCTTTTATCATTAAATTCATTCCAGACTTTAACCTCAACTAAATTCTCAAGAGACTCAAAATGAGTGCTTACAAAATTGATTAGACTCTTCATTTGTCTGGAGGGAGAATTAGATGTGTCCTTTTGGAATGTAGGTATTATCTTCTCCAAGATACCAAATGCAAGGCCTAGCAGCTCACTGTCCTCCATGTGAGTTTTCAGGATCTATTCTCTTGCTTTAGCCTGGGAAAAAGATGCAAACTTCAGCTTCTAGATGGGAGAAAGAGTGGCCAAATTGATAGGCCCCTGATTCAATTCCAGATCATCGAAATCCAACTTATCTTTCTCAAGGAATTCCTTCACTGCCCTTGCAGTATCTCTTGCTTCAACTTTGATTTCTACCTTCTTTTCCTTAGACACTTCCTCTACTTCTTCCTCTGCTATCTCCATATTTGTTTGGTCTGGAGGATTAGTATCCTCATCTTCATCCTGTGCTGTTCCTTTATTACCTTTATTCATTTCTTCACCAAGTCTTGTTTCTAGAACAAAAGAAACATTGAGCTCAACTTGCTCAGCTTTTGAGTGCACTTCCTACACTTCTGTAACTTAATGATAATCACTACCATTCTCTCTTGAGACAACACTAAATCTATGCTTTTCAAGAATTATTTTCAATATTTTCTCTCTTTTACTACTTACTATATCTTGCCAATCATAAGCTTATTCACCCTTGTCTTGCTCATGAACTCCCTTTTTGCTTCCTTAAATATCAGATTCATCTCTTCAACTAATATAATAGGGCATGAACTGTTCAATACTTGCTCTTTAACTCTTTCCTCCTCAACATTTGTATTAAATCTCCTCATCTCTAAGAGATTATATAAACCTTTTGGGGATCTCAAACATGATTTCTATAAGAGCCCTATTGAATGTATTCAAGTATTCTATTGTGGCTTCGTCGAAAACTCTCTTATCAACATCATCAAATTTTATCATAAAGTTCAAAACGTGGCTTTAAGTTACCTTCTACAATGATGGATTTTTCTACATCACTAACAAACATACCCAATTTCTTTGTCTTCATTTTCTTACTTGCCATCTCTTCACCAGATGACCTAGTTTTAGAGACTTTTGTTGCTTTGGTGCCCTTTGTCTTTATTTCTTTGACAACTTCACCTCATTCTATTTCTTCACCATCTTTAATAGTCACATATACTTTTGTGCTCTTATCTTTATTTCTCTTTTCACCTTTTCTAGATGATTTGGCTTGAGATTTTTCAGAACTAGCTATCTCAGCAGAAATGGAGGAGGGTGCAAAAATTCTAGTCCGCCTTAGCTTGCTTAGAGGGGCTCCTAGAACAATAGATTTTGTCTTGGTGGATTTCTCCTCTTTAGCTTGCTGGGTTCTCTCCCTTTCCTCTTAGACTGCTTCTTTTGTAATCTAAATGCTCTCTACATACGCCTCAACTTATTTCCTCACCTTCTGGACTATCTCAGGCTTCTTAAACTGTGAGTGCAATTGCAGGTCCTTCTCTGCAAATGTGTTGAATCTCTCCTCTGAGGTATCAATAGGATTGGTCAAAAGATGTTGAGCATACAAGTCAAGTATCTTCTCATCTACCTCATACCCCATGGACATGATCCAAACTGTCCTAGTATCTACCGCTTCCATCAAGCATTGATCAATATCTACCATGAAATAGATAGAATCCTTATACTTCTTGATGGTTTTGGAAATAAGCCACACTCGGACTGATGATGGACTGGTCTAAGAGGGGTCAGTAGATCAGTGGTAGAGCACTCCAACAACGTATGGAAGGTCCTAGGTTCGAGTCCTAGCTGGTCCATGTCTCAACATGGTATCATAGCCAGGTCCAGGCTAGGAGCCCTATGCACACAAGAGGTGTGGCTTAAGGGGGGGTGTTGGTGTTGGAAATAAGCCACACCCGGACTGACGATGGACTAGTCCAAGAGGGGCCATTAGCTCAGTGGTAGAGCACTCTAGTAGCATATGGAAGGTCCTAGGTTCGAGTCCTAGCTGGTACATGTCTCAACACTTCTCAATAGTTGATTTAGGGATCCTTTCCCTATCCTACATCATACCCTGGAAATTATTGAAATAGCCCCAAAGAGAATCTTTCTAGGCCTTACTGTCACCATTGGTATATGCCCATTGAACATTTCCAATTCCTAGAACCTCATTCATGAAGAAAAAGAATAAGCACATGATCAAGGTACCATACTTGAATGTGTTATTCTTATCCCGCTTTATCTTTGTCAGATTCTTCATCAATTCACTCCACAGTAACTCACATAGATCATATTGTTTATTTTCTTTGATCATTTCATAGGCTCCATAGATTGTTGTAGCGAATACAAAGTTCTCCTAGCTTGAATGATATATCTTGTACCCAATCACCATAGAAGCAAACTTCACATCATGCTTGAGTATATTATTGATTTCCATAGCCCTTTTGTCAAATCTAGATCTGGTTGTATTAGTGACGAGTTGGTTCTTCATGGACTTCAGAGTGGGAAAATCACTAGATGAGCTTAGACCAATTACGACTCGTATGGTATTCTTGGTGATCTTGAATGGCTTGCTCAGCCACATAAATTCATCATGCATGCAATTGAAAACATACTAGACCCATTCGGTTTCATCGAATTGACAAACTAAGCAAAGTTCTCCTCTAGCACCTTAAATTCTGATTTGAGCCTGAAATCTTCACCCAATAGCTAGTTGGAGTACAAATTTAATAGTTGCAAGATCCTTAGCTCCTCAATATTTGCATGAATGTAAGACCTAATATCTTCAACATGCAGAACACCATACAAAACATAAGAGGATGCACCTAGTAGATCTAATTCAACAGATTTAAATAGATGTTTCTTGAACTTGGGGTGAGATCTCTTGGTGATATCTATGACCAATAGAGTGTCCATTTTCAGAAATTGCAACTTGAAAAGTTTCATAGATAAATACCTTTCGCGTCAGATTAGGGTTTCACACGGAAATCTTCTTTAGACTTTGATCTCTGGGAAATCTGCTTGCAGAGCGCTCTAAACCTCTTTCTCTTCGAATGCAAAGTGACAAATGAGAGGGTTAAGTCACCTTTTATCTTTCGCATATCTAACTTTTTGGTGCAATAAATGCGTTCACCCTAAACCTTCTAGATACCTTGCTTTCTCAGATAGCTTTACAAAATTCATCTGGGAATCTTCTATATCGCTCAATCTCTTCCAAAAATCCTTCCAAATCATCTACAATAGCCCAATATAGTTTTTCCAAACTATTGGATTCAAGTACCAACTGCTACATAGGGGAAATATTTTTTTTTTGAAAACTCCCCCCAGGCCAGAGGGCTTAAATCAATTCCCAGAAGAATTTCTAGCACCAGATTTAGGTGCGGACCCATTCCTTGCATCAGTATCACTCTTCTTTACTCATGTATTCTTCATTTGATTCTTGATCTCTTCTTTTCCCTTTACCTTTATCATCTGCTTGCACATTCTTGTTCTTGTTTGTCAGATCATTCCTATTCACATTCTTGCTTATGTAGAATCTTGTATAATGTGACCGTATTTATTACAATTGTAGCACACACCATTTCTCTGTCCAAACCTGTTATTCCCTTGATCTATACTGATTAGCAATGTTTCCAAAGCTACCATATTCATAACATCTAATATTCCTTCTATTGAAAGAGTTATTCATCATACTTCTGCATTCATTTGATTTATATCCATATTTATTGCAATTGAAACATTGACCGAAGAAAGATGGACCATTTTGATTCATTCTACTTTTGCATTGACTAGCTCTATGAACTAAGTTGTTGCAAACAAAGAAATTACCATTTAACTTTTGAGTATTAGGTTGTCTTACTGGAGACCTTTTAGCTTTGTTCTTCTGATTTGCTGACTTAGGATTGCTCTAACTAGATCTCAAGCTTTCACCTTTCTCAAATGCAAGACCTTGCATGTTATCTTCCTCCCTCTGGCTTCCAAGCATCTCATCAAGTTTAGCTGAGCTAATCTTGAACTTCTTGTTGCACTCATTTGCAGTCACAAGTTCATCCCTAAGAGAGGCAATTTTCTTTTCAAGCTCTTCCTTATGGTGTTTGTATTGTTGAAAGTCAAGCTTCAGTTGGCCAATCTCACAATCAAGTCTGCAACATTCATCAGATCTATCTTTCAAGGACTGATTAAGATTCTATTCATTCTTCTTCCTTCCCTCAATTTCCTTAGTCAACCACATCACTATAAATTTTATCTCATGTTTCATGACTGCATTATCTTTTGCAAGCTTCTCACATTCTTCTGTTTTCTCCTTCAAGGCTTGACTCAGGTGATCATCTTCCATGATTTTGCTTTCTTTTTGTTTTAGCTTCTCACAAAGTTCCTTTCTCTTCTCTCTAGAATTGTTCAGTTGTTGTTTCAATGACAGAGTGAAATTCTTAGCATCCTTAAGATTCGCTTGCAACTTCTGAACTTCAACCTTGGACTAATCAAGATCCTCTAGCGCAACTAGGAGTTGTTGATGAAGACCATCAAAATCCATTGAATCACCTTCCCGGATCTTCCTCAAGTTGTTAAGATTCCTCTGAGGAACTAGGCTCTATTACCAATTGTTGGAATCAAGGAATATAGAGAGGGGGTGTGAATTAGTGTTTTGTAATCTTTGATATTATCAACTCGTTCTTTCAACAACTTAACAAATTTAATCAAAACAAAGAATGGAGAACATAAAATGAACAACCACAACAGAATAACACAAGGATTTTATACGTGGAAACCTTGTTAGGGGAAAAACCACAGTGGGGATGAACCCACAAAATGAGTATACTCAAATATAAGTTTTACAATGGGAATGCACATGCATTCAAGCACAATGCCTAGAGCTCACTGCTCAAACAAGGAAGGCTCATTGCCTGTGAATCAATTACAATAGATTACTCAAGTGTTTGAACTAAAGAGTAGCATCTACAAATTCCTAATAATAGTTCTGGTTAAGCACGATAAGCACACTTTTCATACTCTATCTTATCCTGCTCTATTTCACTATTTTGCTATAATCCATAGCACCAATCTCTATCCTGCACATGTGAAATTGCACACATTTGATCACTTATACTTTCCACACCATCAAAATGATCAAAATAATCGCTCTTATATATCCGCAACAAGAAATCACATCGGCTTCATGTCGGCTCAAGAATATTCTACAAATTCCTAATAATAGTTCTGGTTAAGCACAATAAGCACACTTTTCATACTCTATCTTATCCTGCTCTATTTCACTATTCTTCTATAATCCATAGCACCAATCTCTATCCTGCACATGTGAAATTGCACACATTTGATCACTTACACTTTCCACACCATCAAAATGATCAAAATAATCGCTCTTATATATCCGCAACAAGAAATCACATCGGCTTCATGTCGGCTCAAGAATATTTTAGACTTTATTCAAATGTGTACAAATTGGCGGCAAAATCCGAACTCAGATGCTATTGCAGATCAAAACAATGGAACACATGCTATCACATATGCTGGATAAACATCCTCAATCAAAAAAATGATTGGAAAAATAGCTCCACTTAATCCGCATAAGGATTTACTCCACAAGTAGGCTGCTTTGCTTTGTCAAACTATAATCCGATAGATCGGATCTTTTAACTTGCACACCAATCATCACTGGAGGCTATGATTATGGAATACGATACTCTAGGACATCCATCAATCTTTCTTGAGATTTGTAACTTGAGATGTTAACCCAAAGAAAAATATTGACCAAGATATCAAACACTGTCAGATGCTCTGTTCTAAGCTTGCTAGACTTAAAGTAAATCACCAATCTAACCTCTGATATGAGAAAATCATTCACTGCGGATTGGTACACTAACTTGGGTTTCCATCAATGACAACACCGAATGACCTTTGTAGTGTCTCTTTCCAACACACTCTTCCTCTATGAGTGGTTACATTTTAATCGGTAGAAGGGGAAGATGCTACTGGGATGCCGACTCTTCCCTTTTGGGGTGGGGTAGTATTATTGGATCCATTAATAGTGATGGTGTTAACATGATCATCAAATGCTTCTATTTGACCAACAAGGGAGTCAAAAGATGATATGTTGTTGGTGTAATCATAAGGTATGAAATGAGATGATGAGGCCTTTCCTTTATCATGGTTAGGGAATGGATCCTGATAAATCTTAAGCTTTTCATTGGATGTATTTGACTTGACCCCTTTCAACTTCAACCTCATCTCTATTAATAAGGTCTTGGATGTAATTATTTAATTTGATACACATTTTAGTGTCATGACCTTTAATGCAGTGGCATTCACAATATTCTTTGTCATTGCACAATGTAGGTTTAGGTTGATTCTCATCATAAGCTTGTATGGTAGGAGATTAAACCATGTTTCCTTGGACTAGTTGTTGAAAAACAAAATCAATAGGCTAAGCGAGAGGTGTGTACTCACACTTTTCTTGATTATTGGATCAATGTGGTTTATGAGTGACAAAAATGTTAGTGTCGAGTTTGGTTTAATTTTGTTGAGGTGGAGGATTGCGAGGTGGGTTGGATTTGGGAGGTGGATTGGATGGTACATGAATTGTTTGGACATTCTTGGCATCTATCACACCATATTTTACCACATTCTTGTTTTTGGCCCAAAACTTGGGCTTGTCATTAGAGGATGAACCTTGGGAATCCTTTTGATAATGTTTAATGACACCTTGTTCTATTAATGCTCTTTCTAAGGATAAACCTTTCTTAGTGTCTTCTTCATAGTATTCAAGTCATTGTACATGCAAGCGGAAAGACATTTCGGGAACATGGTTATGAATAAACAATTCTACTTGGTGTGCTTTGGGGATGTCCCAAGGAAATCTCTTAACAAGGTGATGCCATCTTTGCAAAAATATGGCAATTTTTCCTCCATTTATTTTCTTGGTATTACATAAGTCCATCATGGACTCATCATTCTCAATTTTGTATCTATAATGGGCCACACATTTTTCACCTAGATTGGGAGATGAAGTAATTGATCCATGTGGCAAGTTAGAGAACCATGCAAGAGCACCCCCCCTAGACTCTTTGTGAAAAGTATTCTTAGGTAGACATCACTATAAGCGACCTCTTGAAAATCTATAAATAACTCCTTGACATGCTCTCTAGTGTCTTATTTTCCTACATATATTTGTCAAATTTTGGAATTTCAAATCCGAGAGGATAGGGAGCCACAAAAATCAATTTATCAAAAGGAGAAGGACATATTTATTCAAATGTACTACATTTCGTTTGATGTCCATCCTTTGGATTTTTGAGTAAATTTTTAATGTCTTGTATCTCTTTTTCCAAGTCACTAAGTTGAGGATCATTAGGTTGTTTATGGTGAAGCAGATGATATTGATGGTGTTGATTTAATGTAGATGAATGATAGTTAGAGGTGGGGGGAATTATTGAACCAATGTACTGGTATGAAACTGCATTGGCATGTGTGGTAGTAGTGAAATTTTAATTGGAGGTTGGGATATTTAAGTAGTGCTTGAAGGCGGAAGGCTTGTGTGGATGAAGCTAGCCATGTTGTTTAAAGAAGTGGAGGTAATGAGTGTAGTAGTGGTTAGATTAGTGGTGGTTGATGGGATGAAATTATGTGGTGGTGGGTTAAGAACGAAGTTGATAATGGGTTGGGAGGTATGAAGAAACTCATCGGTTGTGGGAGTGGTGTGGATGAAAATGTCAAAGTTTGGGGGGAGTTGAGCCTCATGTTGAATGAGGTCTGTCAAAAAGGCACTTGGATTGGCCTTAATTAGATTTTCCAACATTTCTTGCTTATATGCATCATTTAGGAAAAAGGGCAATTGTGGGGATACATCAGATTTATCTACTAGCACTTCTTTCTCTTGGTTTGATTCATGCACCCCATAATGAAGGTTTGGATCAAGGAGCTAACTAGTATGAGAATCCATTAGCTTTTTCTTTTGAGCTCGCATGTAGACCATACAAGGGAAAACCTTGTAGGGTGGTTGAAAATGAAAGTGAATTAGTCTATGGATGTTAAATGGATGGAAATATTTGCAAGTATTTGGAAGTAGGATAATTGATGAGCCTTGGACTTAGATTTTGGGTGGATTGGGTTAATGTAAGATTGATTAGGATTAATTTGGATTAAGTTTGGATTAGCTTGATTTGGATTGGGTTGGATTTAGATTGGATTTTGATTTTGATTTGGATAAGGTAAGGTCAAGACAAAATAGGTAAGACCTAGATCCTTAGTGAAGGGATTTGATTTGGATGATATCTTTTCTTACTTAGGGTAGGCAAAGTTCCTAAGCAAAATTAGATAGGGATTTTTAACCCAATGATTAGGATTAATTAAGTGCAATACTTAAGATAGGCAAGTTCTAAAGCAGTACACGAATTAAGGATCACAAAGGTTTAAGGATTTTAGACAAACATTGTTTAGTTTGACCTTGGATGAGGATTGGGGACTGGTGATGATGAGTTGGATCAAAGGATTGATTAAGATTGATTGTACTAAGTCTAAAGAGGATAATGGAAGATTAATTTTTTGAAAGGGTGGAATGAAACTGAATTACTAGGATAATGACACGGAAGGATGACTAAGTCAATGAGATGGTTGGTTTGCTCATCTACTTGGATTCCCTAGGGTCACAAATTTATTATTTCTAATGTCAAAGGTCTGTTTGTTAGCTAATGTGTTAGGCAATGACATTTTAAATTTTGTCATAGTACAGATGTCGAAGGCCAAGCAAAGACAATGTTTCTTAGGCATAGATGTAAAAAGGCAGTGTAAAGGGGAAAATTTGATTTGGCAATTTGCAACATAGAAGGAGAAATCACCAAATCAATTTTCCCTTTTAGGGGGGATTCCTTTACATTCAAAAGAGGGGAGGAATTCACTAGATTCAATCACAAATAAGATAAGGATCGAATAGTAAGTGGATTGATTGATTATGATGTGTTTTTCCCTCTTTTGTAGGTTGAAATGTTGATATAGGGTAAAGTGCTGGAATTGAAGACAAAAATGAGAAAATACTGAGCTATGGATTTGAGATTTAGTTGTGCACCTGGATTTGAGAAATATGAGCTGATTCAGATCTTCCCTATGAAAATGCCCCGAAAAAGAAAGGACCATGGCACTACCTCTTGGTCCTCTAAATTTTTCATGCATCGAAAAGGGTTATTCTATCTATGTGTCTGAAGCCTATTTCTAGAAGTACAACCACACACCTATTTTCTGCACACAGAAAGAAAGGGGAAAAGGTTGAGAATAGGGGCTTGCATTTGGTCAAGCCCCAGTTTTAGAATTAACCATGAAATTGAGATAAATTTAATTGGAATGACTGAAAGGAAATGTTCTCCTTCTGAGGGAGATGTTGAATTATGACTGAAAATGAAATGATTATACCTCCTTATGAAGTTTTTCTTGCCTCCACATAGAATTAGGGTTTCATGAAATAGGATCTAGATCTCCACTTCAATGCTTGATCTCTTTTGATTGGTAGATTGTATATCCTTTGAATGGAAGGGGAAATCCTCTTTATATATTTGCATGTCGGGTTAATTGGATAATTTTCCAACATGAGCTAACATAGAGAGGGAAATCCTGCTCAAATTTGAAATGGGAAAAGGGGTTTAAATTGGGCCCCTTTTAGGGAGGACCAGGGTGCTACGCCTTGGTCCTACCTATTTTAGGCTAGGATCAAGGTGTAGGATAAGGGCAAAATCAAGTTTTTTGGCATTTGCAATGCATATGAGCATAATCAGGTCTTCAATCAGGCCAAGGGGTGCAAACACTAAGGCAAAGACCCAAATGCGATCAAAAATTGCAAGGGGTACAATTTTAGGATGCTACAAGTAGAGACAAAGTTCTACAAGTGAAGACGCCAAAGGATAGTCTCAAGTCTGTCAATCTCTTGGCAAGAAATATCAATCACAAATACACATTGGCCAAGTTTTAAGTGATCAAGGTAGGGTAGGTAAGGCTCCTCAAAGTGAATCTCCATTGGTATTGACAAAAAAAAAGACACTTCAAGCACTTTTGCACATCCTAAGGTCAAAACTCATTACGATGGTGCTAGACTCACAAATTTTGGAATCTTTGTTGACCCAAGCATGAAATCGCCTTAAGGGGTGGTGGACACTTGTGATCTTTTTTAGAGAGCGTAACTAGATGCCTCTAGGAGTAGAAGGATGACCCAATCAACCTCTCCTTGAAAAGATACAAGTAGCTTATGCTAAGCTGGGGATTTCTATCTCATTTGAAGGGTGCCTTATGGTGAGTAACTTCAGGGAATGATGCTATTCCCTTGCACCCACACCAACACAATGTTTGGTCCATAAAAAAGGGTTGCCTCTTATGTACAACGGTTTCTCGTCACTTTTAAGGGACTTAATGCCTTGCTAGTGCCCAACAAGTCACTCAAGGCTTTAATTAAAACTACTTGGAAACTTATATACCTCACATAAATGTGGATACTTACCCTTTTAGCTTGGAAATGTTAGCAAGGTACTTGCTAGTTAGACCTTGGTTTTCACCTCAATAATTTATATAAAAGACTGAAGGAAATACTACTCTAGGTCATTCCCCTATGGAGGAAAGTGCTCTCTAAGGCCATACCCTCTACAAGGAAAACAATGTATGTTTTCTTCACCCAAGCTCTACTAGGGTGTGAGGAGAAGATACCTTACACTATTTACGAGTTCCCAGACTAAACAAAAGAAAGATAGGTTTGACTTCTAGTCACCCAAGCTTAAACAAGTAGAGAGAATACACCTACTACCTTAGAAAAAATGACAAACAATGATAAATTTACCTTCCTATATTAAACTATGTGCAACTACTTTAGCCAATGCAAAATGATATGCAATCTAAGATGAGAAAGAAAAAACAAAATAATAGTTCATTCACCTTCCTAGAATAAGCTATGTTTGACTATCCTAACAAATGCAATAATAATCAAGTTACTTCCCCCTAATTAAGCTAGGTGCAACTACATTAACTAATGCAACATATGATTCTATTCTAATAAAAAACTTGAAAAATCATTGCTAGTAATCTTAGAAAAAATTCTTAGACAAAAGAAAGAGCTACAAAAAACATCAATGATTAGTAAAAAACCCTAAAAATCTAAGCACTGGTGTAGATGCCAATGTGTTGGTAAAGATAACGATCAACATAGATGTTGATCTCCAATTTGAGACGTCGATCTACTGTTAGCAGAAAACCAACAACTATTACAAAAGAAAAATACAAGAACTATGTTGGCCATTTGGAGGAATTGATTATGTGTTGCATTGATGCCAACACTAGCTATTTGGATGCTTTACCAACACCCTTTTGGTCCCAGTAGGTTGAGTAGTTTCTGGTTGGTTTAGATCCGACATGATCTGGTAGACTTCGAAATGATTTGATTATGGAATTGGCTTATTCATGATACTCATGTTCATATTTAGTCAGTTGGTTTTGGTCTAATGATCGGATGCTATCCTGTTTGCTTGGAAGCTTGGCTTGTGGTTTCGGCGAGGGTTTCACCAACAAAGATTTGATGAAGATCTTTAATGAAATTGCATGTGGTGTTGGTGCAACTTCTGGTGGAGATTCAGGATACTATTGGTGATCATGTTCGAGACTTGGCGGATGGAGATCATTGCTTTAGTGTGTGGACCTATATTGGGTCCCGATTGATCTAGGTAATGGACCGACTTAATGTAACGTGTGGATTGAACCTCTCAATGTATTTTCATCATGTCTTATGAGTTGGATATTATTTGTTTGTTCTAAGGCCGACATGTTTTGTAATTATGTAATTATTTTATTTTCTCGTGGCCGACCTGATTATTTATGGTCGAGGGTTTATATATATATGATGTAAGATCTCATTGTAGATCATCATGGTATAGGATCATGGTTATGGTCAAGGGATGTAATGTGCAAATAATGTAATATCATTCAAGAAGAATATTTGATTGATCATTGGAGATCGAATTGGGTTCATGTAAGAGGATTTAGTCCTCCGGTATTGAGCTTAACCATCACTGTACTTAGACACAGGAGATGCTATCTTTGCAGTTCAAACACTTCTCCAGATTGTAGTATGGATTTCTATGTAGTCAGTGAAACTCCTTTTGTGATGAGCAGTGCGCTCTAGGATGTTGGCCTTCCTACAAGTGTAGGCCCCTTAGTTGTAATTCACATACTTACTGCATAAGTATTATCCGACTATGGGTAGGCTTCCCATCGTGGTTTTTCCCTTTACCGAGTTTTCCACGTATAAATCTTGGTGTCATGTGGATGGTGTTTTTTCTCTGATTATTGTTTATGCTTAATTGGTTTAACTGCTATTCTGGTATTTGGTTTAAGCATTCCATTATTAATGTTTTGGGTTCTAGTGTTAAAGTTTTAATTGCTAAATGTTCTAGTAATTTGTGACAACTGATTCACCCCCCCTCTTAGTTGTCTTTTAGTTATTTGAATTGTATAACAATTGGTATCAGAGCTTTGGTACTCTCCACAAAAAATCTTAATTGCTTGAGGAAGATCCTATGGCATCTAACATTTCAAGTTCATCCAGTTCATCTGGAGTTATCTTTCAGAGAGATATCCCTAGGCTTGATGGAACAAATTACACAATATGGAAGATTCAGATGGAGACTCATCTAAGATGTCTCGACAAAGATATTTGTGAGATCACACAGAATGGTGTTACATCTTATAATCCGGCATATGGAAATCTTCCTCCAGCAAACCTGGATAAGGAGCTTGAGAATGATTGTAGAACAAGAGAAGCCCTCTTGTGTGCACTTTCTGATCAACAATTAATCGGATTGACTGACAAATCATCTAGAAAGGCTATATGAGATAAGTTGGAGACTCTTAATGAAGGTGAACCTATGGTGAAGATTGATAAACTTGATGGTTACTAGGTGAGATATGAGAATCTAAAGATGGAAGAAGATGAAAGGATTATTGCATTGATGGAAAGGGTAAATGAGATTGTTATGGGAATTCAATGTTGTGGTGGAACTCTGAGTGAAGATGAAATTGTTTGTAAAATTTTGAGAGCCCTACCATCAGCTAACAAAATGAAGGCTACTATTATTAATGAGTATAGAACAATGGATAATACATTTGTCAACAAAGATACCTTGGTTGGGAAATTATCTTCTTTTGAGCTTGAAGAATTTGTACCTTCTGGAGTTGTGAAGACTGAACCTGCTTTTCATGCATCTGCATTAGCAACCGGTAAGAAAGATTGGAAATATTTATATGCAAAGGAATTGGATGATATGAAGAGAGAAGATGAAGAATTTGAGCAACTTGAAGCACTATTTGCTAGAAGAGTACCTAAAGGACCGGTAGGAAGTAAGTATGAAGGGAAAGCACCTTTTAAATGTTTTGCATGTAATAAAATTGGTCATTTTGCATCTAGATGTCCTAAAAGGAATTCAATATTTGAGGAAAGAGTTAGAAGATCTTTTAATCCTAACCCTAGATATCAGATGAAGTATAAGTACAAAAAAAACATAGACAAATCATGGTACATAGTGGTACATAGCGGATGAGGAAGACATTACTGATTCTAATGATGAATTGGCAGAAGATTCTGCTAGTGGTTCCTATAATTGGAAGGAATGGGTGTTCTTGGCTATCAAGGAAGATGTTTGGGCACTGGAAGAGAATGTACCCGAAGAGAAGGCACTTGCTGCTAAAATTGAAGACAAGGATGAATGGGTAATTGACAGTGGTTGTTCACATCATATGACTGGATACAAAGGGAAGTTTCTATCTTTGCAAGAATTTGATGGTGGTTTGGCTAGATTTGGAGATGACAAAGCATGTATGATCAAAGGAAAAGGAACTATATCATTGGATGGTAAGAACCCTACTGACAATTCTTATTATGTTGAAGGTTTAAGGCATAATATTTTGAGTGTAGGACAATTGGTGCATAAGGGATTTCAATTACAGTTCAAGGATGGAAAATGCAAGATTATTAACCGATCTGGTTTAGAGATTTCAACTGGTACACAGACAAAAGGTAATATATTTCATTTGAATTCCGGTGAGAAGACATGTTTGATTGCACAAATTGATGAGTTCAAGAAGTTAGAGATATACCTAAGATTGTGAAGCCCTATAATTCGGTATGTAAAGAATGTCAAATGGGTAAACATGTCAGAACCTATTTTAGGAGCATACAAGATAAATATAATGATGTTCTTGATCTTATTCATATTGATTTGTGTGGCTCTTCTAGAGTTAAAAGTTTTCAAGGTGATAGATATTTCATGCTAATCATTGATGATTATTCTAGAATGATGTGGGTTAGTTGTCTAAAGGAAAAATCTGAAGCATTTGAAAAGTTTAAAATCTTTAAAGCTAAAGTGGAAACTGAGGTAGGTTTGAAGATTAAAAGTTTGAGGTCAGATCATGGTGGAGAATTCACATCCGATGAGTTTAATAACTTTTGTGAGAGACATGGTATAAGGAGGCAATTTTATGCTCCCCAGACACCTCAGCAGAATGGAGTTGTGGAAAGGAAAAACAAAACTATCTTGGATGCTGCTAGAACAATGATGATGGAAGCTAGTCTACCTCATATCTATTGGAGAGAAGAAGTGAGCACATTAGTTTATACATTCAACAAAGTACATATCAAAGGAGAAACTGGTAAGACACCTTACGAATTCTGTTTTGGCAATACACCTATAGTTAATTATTTTGGAATCTTTGGTAGTAAATGTTATATCAAGAGAGATGATATCATTGGAAAATTTGATCCTAGATATGATGAAGGCATATTTCTTGGTTATTCTAATGAAAGAAAGGCATATAGATGTTATAACAAGAGATTGCAGAGAATTGTGGAGAGTGATAATGTCAAAGTGGATGAGCTGAATAGAGGTCAAATAAGAGTTTATGAGAAGGAAATGACGGTAGAAATGATTATATCTAAACCAGTAGCACATTTACCAGAACAAAGCATTGAACCAGTTACTTTGACAATATATTCAACAGTAACTGAAGAACCAGGAAGTGGAACAGAGAGTCAGAAGACTCATAGGTATGTGAGATTGAATCATTCAGAAGATCAAATCATTGGGGATAAGAACAATGGAGTGATGACAAGAAGAAGAATGACAACTAATGAGGTATGTTTAATTTCACAAGTTAAACCAATATAATTAATTGAGGCATGTAAAGATGAATATTGGTTGAAAGCTATGGAAGAAGAATTAGATCAATTTGAGAAAAATAACACATGGACTTTGGTTCCCCGACTTAAAAATAAGAATGTTATTGGAACTAAATACATTTTTAGGAATAAATTGAATGAGAATGGTCAAGTTATAAGGAATAAGGCTAGATTGGTTTTTAAAGGATATTCTCAGAAGGAAGGAATTGATTATGGAGAAACTTTTGCACCTGTAGCTAGGATTGAAGCTATAAGATTATTTCTTGCCTATGCTGCCCATAAAAACTACAAGGTTTATTAGACGGATGTGAAGTGTGCAATTTTGAATAGGGATCTTGATGAGGAAGTTTATATTGAGCAACCTATTGGTTTTTCACTATCAGATGATACACACATGGTTTGCAGGTTAAGGAAAGCTTTATATGGATTGAAACAGGCACTTACAGCTTGGTATGCAAGGTTGGATAAATATCTTTTGAAGCTTGGTTTTACTAAAGGTAATGCTGACATTACTTTATATTATAAGGTCACTGATAATGATATATTGATTATTGAAGTATTTGTTGATGACATTATTTTTGGAGGTGAAGATAAGTTATGCATGAAATTTTCTAAGAATATGGACAAAGAATTTGAAATGCCTGTGATTGGGGAAATGAATTTTTTCTTAGGTTTGCAGATTACTCAGGCTGACAAAGGTATTTTCATTGTTCAAACTATGTATGCTAGAGAGTTATTGAAGAAATTTGGTATGGGAGATTCTAAACTGGTAAGTACTCCTATGATTACAAATGAAAAATTGACAAGGAAAGATGTTTCTACGCCGATAAATCCTACAAGATACAAATCTATGATTAGAGGTATGCTTTATTTAACTTAGACTAGTCCTGACATAATGAATGCTATTTGTATTGCATCTAGATTTCAGAGTGATCCTAGAGAATGTCATGATAGTGCGGTGAAAAGGATTTTTAGATACTTACAAGGTACATCAGAATATGGTTTGTGGTACCCTAAGGATGATGACTTTACTTTATGTGCATACACAGACATAGATTGGGATGGAGATGTTGATGACGGGAAAAGTACTTCCGGTGGAGCTTTCTTTCTTGGAAAGAAGTTGGTTTCATGGATCAACAAGAAGCAGTCATGTACTTATTTATCTACTATTGAAGCTGAGTATGTTGCTGCTTCTACTAATTGTACATAGGTTCTATGGATGAAGCAAATGTTGAAGGATATAGAGGTGGATTGTAATGAACCGGTAGTTATTCATTGTGATAACTTTGCTGCTATTGATATATCAAAGAATCTAGTATTTCATTCTAGGACAAAGCACATATCTATCAAGTACAACTTTTTGAAGGAAAAGGTGGAAGCAAATGAAGTTAGACTAGTTTATGTGAACACTAAAGAGAAAATTGCAGATATTTTCACTAAACCTTTGCATATTTACTTTTCTATACTTTAGCCTGCATATTCACATAATATCATATAACCACTAAAGTGGGGCTTAAATGCAGTGTTTTAAATTATACTTCTTAATTGTGAGCCCAATTTAACACTTCTTTTGCACTTGCTTTAGTTTCCATTCTCCTAAATCATTTTAAGACCGTTTTGTCCCTTAACATTACTCCCCCTAAACTCTAGGTGATGTGTCCTATTCTATTTTGAATCTTCATCATTTATTCTACACTTAATCACAATCAAAAACAAAAATTAGGACCAAATCTATTATCATCGACCTAGATCCTCATATCTCCCGTTTGAAGAGACTATTTTAGTGTGACTAAAGTGCCTAACTGTAAAGTCCCTCCATGTTTAGTACTATAAATTAGGGCTTTACTGCTTAGAGGATTCATAAGGCCACTAAGATCCACACTAACATTAAGGAGGAAGGATGAATATGATTTAATCACCTCTCTAATAGGTTGAATGCAAATCAAACAGGTATTCCTATTCCTCATTGAGTTGAGTTGAAATTGGATTTGAAGTTGTTCAAGTTCTAGGGAAAAACAATAGATAAATGAACCAAAATAGTGATAACAAAATGTTCCAGACTTCACACAGAGCCACAGACAGAGCTCTGAGAAGAGAAAGTGTATAAAAACTTGTACCTGAAAATTCCAACTGAATTGTTGAGACTAGGAGGGTAGGGCGACCTCGCCCTGCAACTTTTGAGCAAACAAGTAGGATGTTTTCTAGATCAGGATGATGCACCAAATTCAATATTAGAAGATCAAGTTGAATTCTTAGGATCAAGGTGGTGGGAGCTACTTGGTCCTCCACTTTTTGTGCTTGCAAAAGATGAATCAATTTGTCATCGTCTATTTTGTCAAAATATTCGATTGCAACACCTGAATCAATTTCCTACACCCAAAAAGAGAGAAAAGGGTTGTGGATAGGGGTTGTCCTAGGGTCAAACCTCGATTTACAAATTAACCTTGAATTGATGTGAAAGAAGAAATGTAAATACTTAAGTAAATGTTGGAAGATATACCTCAGATTTGCAATGGTTGATAAAATATTAATGATGAAATGCTCTTTAGATGTGGTTACAAATGTTGAATGAAATAACATGAGAAACACATGAATGACATAATAAAACATACATGCTTGCATGAATATTGATGTTATTTTTCTCCATGATGCTTGAAGGATATGTTGGAATGAAATTCTATCTTGGATATCTAAGAATACTTGATGTTTCTTGATGTGGATGCACAAATGCTATAATATATTGTGGATAAAAGTGTGGATCAAAAAATGAACTGATAGAATGTCCTCATATAGGGCTCCCTAGGTAAACTACCGATTAGGCCGACTTCCAACGGTTGAGTGAAGCCACGAAGACCAAAATCCATTGAGGAGGGGAAATGCCCACCCATATTGGAAATGGGTCTTATTTAAGGAGGACCAGGGCAGTAGGGATTCCCTAGTCTAGATAGGGGCACCCCAACACCCTTGTCCTCCAAAAATGGGATAAACAAACCAGAAAATAAGAAGGCATAGCTCTGAGATGGGGTCCATTCAATTATGCAATTAGGCGGCGTCTGATTTGGAGTAAAAAGGGGCCAAATTAGGCCTAGGGGGAATAAGGATAATACATGATAAAGTAGTAACACAAATATGAGGTGTGAATTGTACAAGGTTAGAGTTTACGGTTTCATATATAAGACAAGTCTCAAATTTGAAAATTCACCAGTTATCATGTCTTCATCAACATCTTATCAACCATGTAAGCTTCAAGAGACATTGGAGGATGATAAGGGAATAACTAACTAATGATTGGCTTGTAACTCTTCCTAAGGGATTGGGTATGATTTTATGTTGTTCTTGTGTTTCTTCATTAAGCTTTAGATCTACCTCATATTAGTTTTCAAATTTACGTTATTGCTTTAGATTTGCATCCTAATTATGATTCAAATTATTCTCAATACAATCATTTACGGTTTTACTCTAACGCATTTGAGTAGGACTCTAGTTTTTTATTTTAGACCTTTTAGCTCCTAGTAATTTTAGTCAAATACTTAAGATTCAAGAGCACACACTTTTCCAATTACAATATTGGCTATTTTTGGAGGCAAAAATCACTAAAATAGGGGGTTGACCAAGGAAAACCCTTATATAGCCACCACCCTACCATTTTCCATCTTGCAAGTGTAGCTACAAGTAGTCGACGAAGAAAGAATTAGGAAGTTGATACATGCTTGCTCCTAGAGTTTGAACTTGGTTTTTATAGATTAGGGTGGTGGGGGCACCCTTGTCCTAGGACCAATGTTCTAGGGTTGCCATGGTCCTTATAATTAAACATTAGCTTTTAAGGGTGGCTCATAAATAGTCTTAGGATCCATATCTTTCAACAATAGCTTTACCCCAAAAGGCTGAGGCATTCTGCGTGCCTTGGTCCTATCAGATCAACATAAGATTTTAGTCACAGGTGCACATCCAAATTCTTCTCCTATTTCTATGTCTGTTGCTCTAGTTCAGTAGTTTTTGTTAGACAACTCAGATAACTAGAGGACAATTGAGAGGGGGTGTGAATCAGTTGTCAACAGATTATAGAACTTTAAACATTAAAACCTTATTACCAGAATAGAAGATATAACAGTTTAGCACAAATATAAAACACATAACATTTACCAACTATCCACAAAAGATAACACCAAGATTTGTACGTGGAAGTCCTGGTAAAGGTAAAAACCACGTTGGGAAGCCTACCCACAGTCAGATAATACTTCTGGAGTAAGTATGTGACTACAATAAGAGGGGCATGCACATGCAGGAAGGCCAACAACCTAGAGTACACTGCTCATCACAAAAGGAGCCTCACTGACTACAAAATTAATCCAGACTACAATCCAGAAGAAGAATAAACTACAAGAATAGCATCTCCAATTCCTGAGTATAGTTCCAGTTAAGCTTAGTATCAGAGGTCTTAAACCTCTTTCACCAACTCAATTCAATCACCTATGATTGACCAAAAACCTTTGCATATGATTACAACTTTATTCCCACATAGATAATCCCATAAACATAATCCCATGATCTACAAAGAGATCTTACATCATATTTATACCAACCCGAGACCTAAACAATTAGGTTGACCACCTAAAAGATAATACAATAAACTCATAACTTAAACCCGCAATCTACTGCTTAACGAAGTCAGCCGAAGACCAAAACAACCTAATCCAATCAATAAGCCCTACCGATAACGCATCAGAATCATCCACCAACACATTACATAAATCGGTCCACAACCTTGACTAATAAGATAACATTAGGTCCGGACCCAAATCCAACACCACCGATCAACAAGAATACGAATAAGATAGCCAACAACATCCCAAAATCCATCTAGAAGCCGCACCAACACCACTTATCACGTGCATCAAAATATCTTCAACAAAGCTCTACCGGTAGAACCCTTACCGGTGACCAACATTCTTACTAGAACAAATGATAGCTCCTGAGTCATCAAATCCTGAATCAACTGATCGTGATACCCATTTGAATAGCATGAATGAAAGATCCAAACCAAATCCATAATCCAAAGCATATCAGAGCATACCAGATGAATATCATAAACCAACCACTCTACTGAAACCTATTGGAAACCGGTAAACAACTAAAACAACTGGTGTTGTCATCAATGACAAAACATCAATGCAACACATAATCAATTCCTTCAATTGCCAACAATATCCCCCTTTGGCATTGATGTCAACACTAGATGTGAAAAACATCCAAGTGCCAAGAAATGCCAAACAAGTTTCTCCCAAAGGAAGACAACCAACAAACTCCCAAAATATGATGTAACAATGAAGTTAACAAACTCCCCCTGTGAATGATATCTTTGTTAAGTTTTGATCTCTCCACTTGACTGATATTTTGTTAAGATCAATTTTTTGCATATATCTCTCCCCCTTTGACATCAATGCCAGAAATCTGACATGAACATCAAAGAAAAATCATAAATCCATTGAACCACATAGCTAACTACTCCTCCTGAGTAGTAGCACCAACACATCAATCCAAAATGAATAGTATCTCTGTAAATGCATGCCAAACTGATGCCAATCAAAATCATTTAGGTCTCTACCAGAAGGGTAGAAACCCCCAATTTGTCTTTGAAGTACTCAAATGATTCCTTACAAATGTTTAATGAAGATATCTACAATCTTCTCTTTAGTATTCACATAAACCAGTCTAACTTCATTTGCTTCCACCTTCTCCTTCAAAAAGTTATACTTGAAAGATATTTGCTTTGTCTTAGAATGAAATACCGGATTCTTTGATATATCAATAGCAGCAGAGTTATCATAGTGAATAACTACCTGTTCATTACAATCCACCCTTATATCCTTCAACATTTGCTTCATCCATAGAAGTTGTTTATAGTTAGTAGCAGCAACAACATACTCAGCTTCAGCAGTAGATAAATATGTACATGACTTCTTCTTGCTGATCCATAAAATAAGTTTCTTTCCAAGAAAGAAAGAGCCACCAAATGTGCTCTTCCGGTCATCAACATCTCCGGCCCAATCAACATTTGTATATGCACATAGTGTAAAGTCATCACTTTTTAGGATACCACAAATCAAATTCAGTTGTTCCCTGTAAATACCTGAAAATCCTTTTCACCGCACTCCCATGATTCTCTCTAGGATCACTCTGATATCTTGATACAATACAAACTTCATTCATTATATCCGGTCTAGTCTGAGTCTGATATAACAAACCTCCAATCATAGACTTGTACCTTGTAGGATTTACCGATGTTGATGCATCTTTCTTAGTCAACTTCTCACTTGTAACCATAGGTGTACCAAACGGTTTAGAATCTTCCATACCAAATTTCTTCAACAAATCTCTAGCATACTTAGTTTGATAGATGAAAATACCTTTATCAGTCTAAGTAATCTGCAAACCTAAGAAAAATTTCATTTCCCCAATCATAGACATCTCAAATTCATTCTTCATATTTTTAGAGAATTCCATACATAACTTATCCTAACCTCCAAAAATGATATCATCAAGAGAGACTTCAACAATCAATATATCATCATCAACGATCTTATAATATAAATTACTGTCAGCATAACCTTTAGTGAAACCAAGCTTCAAAAGATATTTATCCAATCTTGCATACCAAGCTCTAGGGGCTTGTTTTAATCCATATAAATATTTCCTTAACCTACAAACCATTTTATCATCTAAAAGTGAAAATCCATCAAGTTTCTCAATGTAAACTTCCTCTTCAAGATCTCCATTTAGAAATGCACACTTAACATCCATCTGATAAACCTTGTAGTTCTTATGGGCAACATAAGCAAGAAATAATCTCATAACTTCAATCCTAGCTACTGGAGCAAAAGTTTCATCATAATCAATTCCTTCCTGGTGCAGGAAACCTCTTGGTAATTTGATTTCATTTGTTCATTGAGTGTTAGCTAGGTGTTCATAGATCCTAGGATGGTGTGTTGGATCGGTTTGGATCCTATGTATGTAATAAAGAACCCATTTGTAAGGTCAATTGGCTCTAAGGTCATTTATAAACCTAGAGACCAAATTAGGCCATGTGGTTCATGTAGGGTAGGAGGCCATTTGATAGGTTTTCTTGAGTTTTTTTAGGCATAGGATAGGTCTAAAAAGTCCATGAGGGACTTTGGCATGTTAAAAATGCAAAATTGTCAAAAGTAGCAAAAGTTGTTAAGCAACATTTTCCACCGATTGGGAAAAGAGGTTCCAACAGACATAACCAATTGGAAAAAAGTTGTAGCCATTGAGGGAAGGCCTATTTGTGCCTCTGAGATCATCCATGTTGGTGTTGGATGAAGCATGTAAAGATTTGGTGGCTTGAATAACAAGAAAACTCAGATTTTACCCAATTTCCATTGTTTTCTGTACTGTACCATCTAGAGGATTTAATTGCATGGAATTTTGAATTGGTTGGATTGTGGTGTGAGTGAAAGTTTGAATGCAAGTGGTTTGACTCTAATTGGTAGAGTTTGGAGCGAGTTGTGGGCAGTTTACCAAAAACTGTCATTCTAAATCCCGGTTCATAGGGTTTCACCAAAGATGTGGCCCTAACTTGCAAATTCCATTGAGGAATTCAATGAACTTTTGGGAAATTCAAGTTGAGGGTGTGTACAATGATATTTAAAAAGGGTGGAATCTAGAAGTGAGGGTTGGTATGGTTTCCACCAAAACCTAGGCTAAACAAGACAATGTGTTTAGTCTAGCCTACTAGGAGGAATGGAAAAATAGTCACCGAGGGAGTGTTTGGTGAGTGGTCTAATGGTGGATTTTGTCTATTAGAGGCATAAGGAACATGTCTAAGTGGTGAGATTGGTTCTACAACCCCATCTTCAAGTATTTGCTTTGGAAAACAGGCCTAATTAGGCCTATTAGGTCTGCAAACTTAGTAGGTGCTTAGGGGTGTTGGAGTAGAGTCAAGTATCTATCTTTTGGGATTGGATGTAAGTCCCAAAAGGGTACTCAGATATGTAATTTTTTCCTAGGGTGTTTTGGGATAATTTTGAATGATTTTTGAAATACCGGTATGGTAGGGCTACAAGAACTAGGCCTAAATAAGGGTTTCTTGAACCGGGTGCAAAAATGAGTCTTCCAAACTTGGTTGGAAGGATAGGGTGAGTGATCTTGGTTGTTAACCTATTCAAACCCTCCTTAGGAAGTGCAATAGGTGACTGGTTGCATTGGTGTGTGTAGAACCCTAGTTGTGGGATTGTGATAGGCCTTAGACAAGGCATAAAATGGTGATTTTGGGTCTTCTTACCTTCTAGTTGCCCACTCTGCATCACTTCCTTCTGAGAATATCCTTTACAAACCAATCTATCTTTATTTCTCATAACTTGTCCATCTTCATTCAATTTATTCCTAAAAACCCATTTAGTTCCAATACCATTCTTATTTTTAGGCTGGGGAACTAAAGTCCATATGTTATTCTTTTCTATCTAATTCCTCTTCCATAGCTTTCACTTAACATTCATCTTTACATGATTCAATTACTGATGCCAGTTCAATTTGAGAAATTAAACATACCTCAGCAGCTGCCAACCTTCTTCTTGTCATCATTTCTTTGTTCTTATCTCCAATGATCTGATCTTCTGAATGATTTAAACTTACATACCAAGGAGTATTCTGACTTTCTATTCCTCTGCTATGATCTTCAATTACTATTGAATTTTCTGATACTGCTAGAGCAACTGGTTCAACATTCTATTCCGATGCAGGTGCTATCGGTTCAGTTATGATCATCTCCACTGTCAGTTCTCTCTCATAAGTTTTGATTTGATTTTTGTTTTTCTCATCCACCTTAACATTAGTGCTCTCCACAATTCTCTGCAATCTTTTTTTATAACAACTATATGCTTTTCTTTCATTAGAATAACCAAGAAATATCTCTTCATCACATCTAGGATCAAACCATAATAGTTAATTGTAGGTGTATGACCAAACCATAACTCATAAGGTGTCTTACTAGTGTCTCCCTTGATATGAACTCTTTTGAATGTGTATACCACTGTGCTCACAGCTTCTCTCCAGTAGATATGAGGTAGATTAGCTTCCATCATCGTAGTTCTAGCCGCATCCAAGATAGTTCTGTTCTTCCTTTCCACAACTCCATTCTGCTGAGGTGTCTAGGGTGCAGATAATTCTCTCCTTATCCCATTCTTTTCACAATAACTGTTAAATTCATCGGATGTGAATTACCCACCTTGATCTAACCTTAACCATTTAATCTTCAATCCTGTCTCTGTCTCAACTTTAGCTTTAAAGATTTTAAACTTTTCAAATGCTTCAAAATTCTCCTTAGAAAAGTAACCCACATCATTCTAGAATAGTCATCAATGATTAGCATAAAATATCTATCACCCTGAAAACTTTTGATTCTAGAAGGACCACACAAATCTATATGAATAAGATCAAGAACATCATTATATTTGTCTCATATACTCTTTAAAGAAGTTATATCTTGCTTTCCCATTTGACATTCCTTACATACCGGATTATAGGGCTTCAAAATCTTAGGTATATCTGTAACTGCCTTAGTAGAACTGATCTTTACAATGCAATCAAAATTCACATGACACAACCTCTTATGTCATAACCAACTCTCATCAATTTGTGCAATCAAACATGTCTTCTCACTGGAGTTCAAATGAAAGATGTTACCTTTAGTCTAAGTACCAGTTGCAATCTCCAATCTAGATCTGTTGATAATCTTGCATTTTCCATCCTTGAACTGTAACTGAAATCCCTTATCCCCCAACTATCATACACTCAAAAGATTATGCCTTAAACCTTCAACATAATAAATATTATCAGTATCATGCTTACCATCTAGTGATATAGATCCTCTTCCCTTGATTATGCATGCTTTGTCATCTCCAAATCTAACCAGATCGCCATCAAATTCTTGCAAAGATAGAAATTTCCTTTTATCTCCAGTCATATCATGTGAACATCCATTGTCTATCATCCATTCATCTTTGTCTTCAATTTTAGCAGCAAGGGCCTTTTCTTCAGGTACTGGATCACCATCCTTGATAGCCAAAAATACCCATTCCTTTCCATTGCCGGATCCACTAGTTGAATCTTGTGCTGGTTCGTCATCAGAATCAGTCACACCTTCCTTATCAGAATAGTAGCATAATTTGTCTTTGTTTCTCATGTACTTATTCCTGTTATGATAATCATGGTTAGGCCTAAAAGATCTTATAGCTCTTTCCTCAAATCTTGAATTCCTTCCAAGACATCTAGATGCAAAATGACCTATCTTATTACATGCAAAACATTTAAAAGGTGATTTTCCTTACTTACTTTCTATAGGACCTTTAGGTACTCTTCTAGAAAATAGGGCTTCAAGTTGCCCAAACTCTTCATCTTCTTTCTTCATTTCCTCCAGTTCCTTAGCATATAAGGCTTTCCAATCACTCTTGTAGGTAGATGATGTTGATGCATGAAAAGCAGATTCATATTTTGCAACTCTAGAAGGACCGAATTCCTCAAGCTCAAAGGCAGATAACTTCCCACCCAAGGTATCCCTAGTAACCGAGGTGTTTTCCATTTCTCTCAACTCATTAATTGTAGTAGCCTTCATCTTATAAGCCAGGCAAAACTCTCAATACTTTACAAAGTATTTCATCTTCACTCAGAGATCCACCACAACACTTAATTACGATGACAACCTCATTAACTCTCTCCATAAAAGTAGTAATCCTTTCATCTTCTTCCATCTTTAGGTTCTTATATCTCTCCTGATAACCATCAAGTTTACCAATTTTAACAGTAGGGTCACCTTCATTCAGAGTCTCTAATTTATTCCATATACCCTTCACAGTTGATTTGTTAGATAGTCCCATAATTTGTTGATCAAAAAGTGCACACAAAAGGGCTTCTCTAACTCTACAATCATTTTCAATGTCCTTATCCAAGCATGCCAGAGGAGGATTGTCAGATGGTGGATTACGAGTTGTATAGCCATTCTAAGTGATCTCCCAAATCTCCTTGCCGAGACATCTTAGATGAGTCTCCATCCAAATCTTCCATACTCTGTAATTTGTTCCATCAAGCCTAGGGATTTCTCTCTAGAAAACAACAACAGATGAATTTGCACTATTAGACGCCATAAGATCTTCCTCAAGCAGTTAAGCTTCTGTAGAGAGGACCAGGCTCTAATACTAATTGTTAGACAACTCAGATAACCAGAGGACAACTGAGAGGGGGGGGGGGGGGGTGAATCAGTTGTCAACAGATTATAGAATTTTAAACATTAAAACCTTATTACCGGAATACATAAACCAAATACTAGAATATAAGATATAATAGTTAAGCACAAATATAAACCACATAACATTTACCAACCATCCACAAAATAAAACACCAAGATTTGTACATGGAAAACCCAGTAAAGGGAAAAACCATGGTGGGAAGCCTACCCACAGTCAAATAATATTTGTGCAGTAAGTATGTGATTACAATAAGAGGGTCTTTCACATGCATAAAGGCCAACAACCTAGAGCACACTACTCGATCATCACAAAAGTAGCCTCACTGACTACAAAATAAATCCAGACTACAATCCAGAAGAAGAATGAACTGCAAGAGTAGCATCTCCTATGCCTGAGTATAGTTTCGGTTAAGCTCAGTACCAACGGTCTTAAACCTCTTTCACCAACCCAATTTGATCACCTATGATCGACCAAAAACCTCTGCATATGATTACAACTTTATTCGCACAAAGATAATCCCGTGATCTACAAAGAGATCTTATATCATATTTATACCAATCTGGGACCTAAACAATTAGGCTGGCCACCTAAAAGATAATACAATAAACTCATAACTTAAACCCACAATCTAATGATCAACCAAGTTGGCCTGAGATGAAACAAAATAATCCAATCAATAAGCCCAACTGGTAACGCATCGAGATCATCCACCACCACGTTACATAAACCGGTCCATAACCTAGCCGAATAAGATAACATTAGGTCCGGACCCAAATCCAACACCACTGATCAATAGGAATAAGAATTGATGTCATGGAAATGGGGACAAGGCAACAACAAAGTTCAATGTTAATAAGTTAGTTTCAACCATAAAAACAAAACAAAGAACTAAAAACCATTCCAAACATATCAAAAGAGATTTCAAAAAGCATGAAAGAAGTTTAACAAAATAAAAGAAAGGAGAAGAGCCTCCCTAAGATGCTTCCATGATGCCTTTTGATGCTTCTCCCTTGTTTCTCCCCTCTCCAAGTCCCAAATGAGTGTAGCTCTTAGCTTTTAGCACTAGCCATGGATGCCATATGGAGATTCAAGATGGTTGAATATGATAAGCAAATGCTATGCAAGTGTAGATAGTGATGCTATGAAAAAGCTCTATGCTAATACCAGTATAACAACAATACTCTAATGCTTCCTTCTTTGCTTGAGGAGAAGGGTTCTATTTATAGAAGAAATGGGGAAATGAAGGGTTAAGATTGAGTAATTTCAACAAGGGTCAGGATTGAATGATTTCAAATCCATGTGAGGGCTTTCAACCCAATCTCAGGATGACAAGTGTCAATGTGAGATAGGTTGAGAGGGGAGGGAATAAGCATTAAATGCTTGATATGACCTTGAGAGTTTAAAGTCAAGGTTAGTTGAATGAATAAACTCTTTATTCAAAGAATAAAGCTTTTATCCAATGGATAAATTATTGTGCAAATGTGAAAATGATGAATATGGTCAAAACAATAAATGTTTGGGGAGACAAGTTTGAAATAACCATAAATGGTTATGTAAGAGCCATAAATGGTCATGTAAGAGCCATTAGTGGTCTTGGAAGACTTTGGGGGTTAATTTGTTGAACACACAAAGCATTAAATGCTTTTCAAAGACTTTTGAAGTCTTTGAGAAGTGACTCCATTTTGTTTAGGAATGTGACAATAATTAGGGGATGGATTAGGCTAATTAGGAAGGGGTTAGAAGAATCTAGAAGGGGATTAGATTTTGCAAGTGGATTTGGTGGGTGAGGGAAAATAGGATTTTATTAAAATAAATTAATTTATTTCAATAAATGTGTGCAAGTTGCATTTGTAGGAAAATGCAAGTGGGGTGGGGATAATGATTTAAATAAATGTTTTTATTTAATTTATTTAAAAGAGGAATAGGGGGATTTTAATTAAATAAATAGATTTTATTTATTTAATTGATTGGAATTTGATTTAATGAATTAATTAAAATAAATTGAATAATTTATTTAATTAATAGAAGAATGTTTGGGGATAAATTAATTAAATATTAATTTAATTAACTAATGGCTAGTGGATTTTTAATCAAATAAATAGCATTTATTTATTTAATTAAGCTGGATAGATTTGTGTGACTACAAGAACAAGATAACCAACATATGAAAAGCCATCTAGAAGTCGTGCCAACACCACTTATCATGTGCATCAAAAGATCTTCAACAAATCTTTGTCTGTAGAACCCTTACTGGTGACCAAAAGGCTTACTAGAACAAATGATAGCTCGTAAGTCATCAAATCCCAAACCAACTGATCGTGATACCATCTGAATAGCATGAATGATAGATCCAAACCAAATCCACAAGCCAAAGCATACTAGATCAATATCATAAACCAACCACTCTACCGGAACCTACCGAAAATCGGTAACAACCAAAACAACCGGTGTTACCATCAATGACAAAACATCAATGCAACACATAATAATTTCCTCCAATTTCCAACAACTTTACTAGTCTATTACAATAGCTTTGACATTCATTTTCCCTCATAATTTGATCATAGTTTCACATTCTCCCAACATTATCTCCATAGTATATTCACTTTCATCATAGTGAAGGAATAAAAACCCTAGAAGTATCACTTGACTCTCTTTCACAAGAGTTAGTCAAGTGCAATCACTCCTCTAGGTGATTTTGTAGTCCAATGTTAGTGTGAAAGTGGATATTGGTCCTAGTGTTACCTGATTCTATTTTAACACACTACATGGGGCAACAAGCATTGAGCCATGTACAAGTGTCAAGTATTCATTTGAGAAACATTCAAAATAGAAGAATATGCCAAAAGACATCTTTAAGGTGCATAAGACAAAATAAAATATGCATCACTTGAAGGAATGCTGGAGCTACGGGAATAAGCACAAACTTTGAGGATGTTGCTCCACATTCAGAACTTATATTGGTTGATGCAATTAAATTCAATCCAACTACATGAATAAATAGCACGTGAATGGTGAAGTGGCAAAAGGTCGTGAATTGACAATCCATTGAAATGCATTTCATTTCTCATTCTCAAAACTACCTACACCCATGATCTAATTTTATGATAGAGGTCCACAAATGACAAACTGAAATGCAAATCAAATTTACATGTATCTTTCTCCTTTCAATTGTTTGATGATAAAAAATGATTTATGCTATGCATATTCCTTATTAGTATATAGGGTAATAGAAGCATTGATTGTCATCATTCCAAATTCTAGCATTGATAATTTATGCAAATAAGAACATAAATTGTCAACAATCCTTTCCCAATCCTCATTGATAGCAATAATGACTATAATGGTAATTTGTGAAAATTCTTCTTCTATTATTTTTAATTCTTCATATCTCTATCTTCCTTCCAGAATGGTGGCATAGGAGATCCTTTTAATTTATCAAAATGATTGAATTCCTTGACAATGAGCATGTGGAACTTATTATGTTGTCTTAACCTATTCTTAATTAATTTGAGGTTGCCACTAATATCTATCAAGTGCCTTAAAGGTTCTTCATCGATTTTTTTTTGCTACAGGAGAACATTTAAAAGTTTCATCTTAAGAGACATTTTTATTGATACAATTCAATCTTATTTCAATTCTTGTTTATTAAACAAATAAGTTGTTTGTTTCTTCCTATTTCTCCTAGAATTTATCAACAAATGTCATTAACTTTTCAAATTTTGTGTTTACTAAACCCATCAGTATATCAAATTTAACTTGTTTTTGATCTTTAGCAAGCCTCTCCTCCCTATTTCTACTCTCAATCAACACCTTTTGTAATATTATTTCCTTATCACATGGAAATGGGAGATATACTAGAGGCATAGAACCAATGGACAAATTGGGTCTTTCATTTAATGATAATATATCTTTATTTAATCTCTAATTTTCTAGCACTATCTTTCTCATAGCTACCTCTATGATTATAGATGAGTGTGTTGTTAAACTAGCAACATCAATTAGATTATTATCCTCTAATATGTGAATGGCAAGGTGTATTGGTGAGGAAAAATTAGGGTTTCACAAATTAAGATAATAAAACCACTAATCTTACCTATGGGACCAATACATTAAAAGATGGGTGAATATAATAGATCTAGCCATAATCCAAATATGAAAAAGGGCCAAACTTCTAATTAGATTCACTAGTTTTGCTTGCCACCCTCTTTTAGTTGAAATTTGGATGTGAGTTGTGAAATTAGGGAAAGATAAAGGATAATTGAAATGAAACAATAAAAATAGACTCCTACAAATATCCAACAAAGCCACAAATACGGATTTGGGCAAAAGAAGAGAATCAAAGCCTATTCTTGAAAGTTTGAGCTGATTTTTTGGGACCAGGTAGCAGAGATTCACCCCGGTCCTTCGATTTTTGCTCTTTTAAAATCTAAACCTTGCCATCATCGTCAACTCTATTTGAATCTTTGAGTACAACTCCCGAGTCAATTCCCTCCACATAGAAAGAGAGGAAAACAGTTGTGGATAGGAGTTTGCCTTGGGTCAAACCCGAGTTTAGTAATTAACCTTGAAATTGAAGTAATGATTATAAAGGAAAATTGCAAAAACATGCTTTCCTTTTGAGGGAAAAGTTAATTTGAAATGAAATGCTGGAGAATGAAATGTATACCTTGATGAAGATTTCTTGAATCCTCATGCAAGAGTTTTAGGATGTCCTGTAGAATGTCTTCATAGAAGGTTGATCATAGATGCCATCTTAAATGCTTGAACTTGACTTCACTTCTTCTCCAATGCTTGATGAATGTCTGATTAGATTCTCACTTAAATTGAATTTTGAAGAGTGCAATTAGGATCATTAGATGGCTTAGGTTTCATTAGCCTTTCAAATAAGAGGGGTAGACCTCCTTTTGTACTTGATTGCCTGAAAATTATTTGAATTTATGGAGTAGGCCAGCATAGGATCAAATATCTCACTCACTTGATGTGACCGTTGTGAGGACCAAATTTGGGTCTTGATTGAGAGGACTAGAGCATTAGACATCCTGGTCTTGAGAATTAGGACTCAGATTTGTGGAGAAGGCGGGAAAATGGTGAAATTGCACGTTTGTGAGATGGTATGAGCAAAATCAAAATAGACATTGGCCATCGAAAGATGAAGCACCAAGGTGAGGTCTAGGCGAGGACAAAATTGTATGCAAATATAATTTACGATGCTACATTTAGTCCTCACTTTAGCATGAGTATGAGATTAAACCCATACGGTAAAGTACAAAGTCGCATTGAAAATTTTTCACCACGATATCAAAGAGACAAGACACACCCAACCCCCAGTGACTTTAGGATCTTACTACTCTAATATCAAGATAAAAGGGACAACATATGAAAGGGAATGAGAGAGCATGACTATAATAGCCTAGTAAGATTTGCTTACTATGAGTCATGGAAAAGAAAAATACCAAATAACAAAGTTAAAGGCTTAGTTTGCAAAGCAAATTGAGTATAAAAAATATGCCATGGTGTGTGCATAAAGTGTAACATTGAGCAAAGTGCATGCCCCCATGTTAAAGTGATTGTGTAAGCCTTATCAGGAGCAATTGCTTAAGGTAGTAGGCATCCAAAAGACAAGCACATTACCACAATGAGATGCTTCCTTGCTTCTCCTTGTAATAGGTTTATTCAGCTTGCAGAGATCATTTGGGCTCATGTGGTGTTGTATTTCTCAACTCTCACATGGTATCAGAGCTTTAGATATGCAACTACCTATTCTTGTTTTGAGGGTTTTGCATTGGAAGCAGATCTGGGGGTTTTCAGAAGTTTTTTGTGCACCTAGGGATAGGTCTTTTTTATGAGCACTTTGGGCCTAAACGGACCTCACCATCATTCTCAGAAGGCCCAAAAACCCCTATGGTCATATAAAACTTGACCAATTTCGATACTTGAGCCTCTAGGGGTATATTTTTTCTCAGTATTAGGTCGTACGACCCTGACACGTAGTTCCAAAAAAAAAATTTCAAAAAAATTATTTTTTGCCTTTTTACGACATGCAGGCTAAATTTTGATTTTTTACAAAAAATCAAAAATCAAAAAAATCACAAGGCATCATTCAATTTTTTTTTGCAAAAAAGTGTTTTTTAAAAAAAAAAAATCATTTTTTTTGGGGTTTGTTGTGAAGGGATACCCATACCCCACCAGCCTGACAGTCCAATTGTTGACCCTGTCAACGCGGGCCCCGCCCATCGGCTCTCGCTAGCCCCCATTCTCCGCCGCCGACCACCCACCCACCACCACCGCCTCGCCTCCGCCGCTCCACCACCGATGCACCACCTCTGCCTGGCCCTACCACTAGTCAACCACCGTGGCCCCTCTCTCTTGCCTTTGAAAGGGGGGGGTTGGTTTTTTCATCATATCTTGAGCATACAGAGTCATTTTTTCAAAAATGAATAGGCGTCGGAAAGATGGTTCCGAGATGGACCTCGTGGTATTGGAATTTTTTTCCAATTTTTCTGTTGGATTGTACTTTTTCCAGTCAAAGTGGGGTCTCTTTTCTGCACTTATGGGGCCATAGAATGGGAAAACAGACTCCATTTTTTGAAAACGAATAGGTGTTGGAAAGCTCTCAGCATGCTCTATTTAGATATGTGATCTTGTTTCTCATATTTTTCATCAGGTACATGAGATTTCAGTTTGAAGTTTTTTTGCTTATGCACTACTTCCTTCTCATCAATATGTACTAGGGTTTGGGTTTATCTCTTGTGGGGGGGTGTTTTTTCTTGCTTTCTGTCATTTATATCAGAAATATAGAACACCAAAACTCTCAAAATAAACAAAACCTTCTGCATCTTCTGTCTATTCTAAAATCTATCATGTAATAAAAAAACCACAAGCAAGTACAGGTGCAGAGTTTCATGGCAGATCCTTCAGTTGAGTTGTTGACATCATACAGATATCACACTTGGAAGCCTCGCATCATGAGGATTCTTAGGGCACGAGGGTTGTGGTCTTGTTTGGATGAGGTACAACCTCTGTTGCAACGTCCTTATGAGATTCTTCAATACAGAAACAAGATAGATGAGGCCATGGGTTTTCTCTCTTTACATGTTTTCGACAGTCTTATGTTTCACCTTGATGAGTTTCTCACTCCTCGCGCTATGTGGTTGAAGTTTGAGGCTCTCTTCAGGAGGGTTAATGAGATCTAGGCATTATAGATTGAGGCAGAGTTGGTTTCCTTGTCACCTGATTCCTTTCCCACCATTGAGGATTTTTTGAAAAAATTCAAGACTACCAAATCTATTCTCCAGGGGTGTGGAAAGATCAAGATAGACACATAGTGCATTCACTTGATCCTTTCGAAGCTTTGAGGTCATTTTCAATTTTTGCCTCTGCTTTCTACTCCACTATTGATGGCTTGGGTGCTCGTTTCACCATGCCCACCTTTGATGTGTTTTGTGAGCGGTTGTCTTGTGAGCAGTCTCACCTTTCTCAGGTGGACATGCTCTCAGGGTCTAAGAACAAAGCATTGCTTGCTCAGTCCTCTAAGGAGAAGCAAAAGAAGAAACCAGAGCTAAAGAAGAATTCTACAAGCAGTGAGCATTCCTCCAAGCCACCTCCTAAGTTTGATTTTTAACCACCATTTCCTCTGAAACATGGGAAATATTCACAGTCTGGCGAGTCTTCCTCCAAGACTAAGAAGAAATCAGGAGATACTTGCAATTTTTGTGGCAAGGAAGAAAATCCAGTTTCCAGGTGTTGGAAACGACTAGAGGATTTAGAGGAAGCCATGCAACAACATCACATCTCCTCACCTCAACCGTCTTCTCCTTCCACAAAGAAAGGTCATGCTCTCACTGCCTGAGCTTCGACCTATGGGTCCAGTTTGATTTTAGATTCTAGTGCTTCTCACCATATGATTCACACTCAGTAGTTGGTTACTTCTCTTACCTCTTATGGTACTTCACAAATTGCAGTGGGTGACTTAGTTCAACTTTGAGTTTTGTGTTCCGGTTCTGTCTCTTTGGATGGGGGTACTCTGTAGGATGTTCTAGTTGTTCCTGACATCTCAACGAACCTCCTATCCATTTATCAGATTTGCCATTCTAGCTTTGGTAAGACAGTTGAGTTCTCACCACATGATGTGGTTATTCAGTACCTCCATGACTCTAATTTGGTTGTGGCTACTGGGAGTGTGGATACTACATCTCGTCTTTATAGATTTGATGGATTTGAGCCCTTTGCGGGTGCAGGTTCTTTTCTTATAGCACATGCAGATTCAATGAGTAAGATTTGGCATGAGCTCTTGGGCCATGTCAATTACAGATATCTTCAACAGATGAGTATAGAGGCACTTGTTCTTGGGCTCCCACAGATTTCCTGCATTGATGGTGTTTGTCATGGTTGTGTGCTTGGCAAGCATCACCGGGATCCCTTTCCGAAGGGGGGAGCCCCTTGTGCTTTGGCACCTTTGGAGTTGATTCATAGTGACCTCATGTAATTTCCTACTCATTTTTCTGGGGCCAAGTATGTACTCACTTTTATTGATGACTTGTCCAGACGCACATGGGTGTACTTTCTTAAGTACAAGTCTGATGTCTTTGATTCATTTCAAATCTTCAAGACATTTTTAGAGAAGCAGTCTGGTTGTTCTATTCAGCGGATACGTATAAATAATGGGGGGAAGTATGTGAATCAGGCTTTAAGAGATTTTTGCACTGAGCATGGTTTGCAGCATCAGCGAAAGAACAAAACTTTACGGGAGATGGCGAATTGTATGATTCAGTCTAGGTCCATGGATTCATCTTTTTGGGTTGAGTTAGTCAATTGTGCCAACTACATTTAGAATCAGATGCCTCATAAGGCGATTCAACATATGACTCCTGAGGAGGCTTGGTCTCATGACAAGCTTGATGTTTCTTTTTTCTGAGTATTTGGCAATGAGGCATGGGCATTTATTCCTGATACTCAAAGGAAAGAAATGGAGTGGAAGAGCCGACCCCTCATTTTTGTTGGCTACTGTGAGGATGTTAAGGCGTACAGGTTGTTTGATCCTGATTCCAGAGAGATCCCATTTCGATGGGATGTTCAGTTTGATGAGCGCCTTCCCACAGTGGATACCCTATCTCTAGTGTCTACTCCTCTGTCTACACCTCCCACTGCATCTCTTCAGGATTATTTTGAGGATGATTCTAATGATGTTGCTGATGATCCACCATCCCTACCTCCACTTACTCCACCTCAGATGCCCAAGTGGGCTCGCTTTACTGTTGAAGCAGTAAGATCTATGACCAGTGATCCTTTAGATACTCATCGCATCAGTTCTCATACTATGGGTTCTAGTCTTTTGAGTCATGCCATTTCAGATGATCCTCAGAATTTTTCAGAGGCTACAGGACACCTTGAGTGGGATTATGCTATGGAGGAGGAATATTCTTCTTTGATGAGGAATAATACTTGGGATCTCTAGCCTCTTCCTAAGGGCGGAAAGATGGTTCGGTGTTGCTGGTTGTATTGCACTAAGTATGTTGCTGATGGTTCGATTGATAAGTACAAAGAACATCTTGTTGTGAAGGGTTTCTTGCAAGTTGAGGGTATTGATTACTCTGAGACATTTGCCCCTGTTGCCACGATGAACTCTATTCTATTTGTACTATCTCTTGCAGCTTCTAGGGGATGGCCCATTTTTTAGATGGATGTGAAGAGTGCCTTCTTGCATGGAGACCTACATGAGGAAATCTATATGGAGAAGCCTCAGGGATTTGTGTAGGACAGTTCTTTGGTTTGCAGACTTCGACATTCTATGGTCTCAAACAAGCCCCATTAGGCTTGGTATGAGAAGATGGGCTCTTTCTTGCTCTCCACTGGTTTCACCCACAGTCATTCCGATCACATAGTGTACATTTAGCTTCTTGAGGGTGAGATCCCGATTCTTGTGCTATATGTTGATGATCTCCTCATCACAGGTAGCTCATCCTCTATGATTCAACATGTTCAAGGAGCTTTGATGGACCAGTTTGAGATGACAGATCTCGGTCTTCTGCACTATTTTCTTGGTCTTTAGGTGATTCAGTCTTCTGATGGGATCTTCATTTACTAGCATAAGTATTCTCTTAACATGCTTCAGTGCTTTGGCATGCTTGATTGCAAGCCTTCTCCCACTCCTTTTCAGTTAGGGGTTGTTTTGATTACCACTTGCTCCACTCCTTCAGTAGATTCTACACTTTACATGCAGTTGGTTGGCAGTTTGTTGTACCTGACTCACACTTATCTTGATCTTTCCTTTGCAGTTGGCCTTGTCTCTCGATTCTCCCATGATCCTCATGAGAGTCATTGGCAAGCTATATTCAGGGCTTTATTTCTCATGGCATTCACTACACATCAAGGGAACCTCACATTGTTGGCTACACTGACTCAGATTGGGCTGGTGATGTCAATGATTGGAAGTCTACTTTTGGTTTTGTTTTCTATCTTGGCTCTGGTCTTATCACATGGTCTTGCAAGAAGCAGACTGCTCATGCATTATCATCTATACAGGCTGAGCATCAAGCTGTTGTGCTCGCCAGTCAGGAGATCTTATGTCTTCAACAGTTTATGACTGAGTTTGGTTTCCTCCTGATAGTCCCACTATTCTTTGGTGTGACAATCAGAGTGCTATTCATATTTCTCATAACTCGGTAGAGTATCAGCAGGTGAAGCACATTGAGCTTCACATGCAATTCATCCGCCAGTTGATTCAGGATGGTTCTCTCATCTTGGAGTACATTCCCACTGCCGAGCAGGTTGCAAATATCTTCACGAAACCTTTTACATCGCTACGCTATCTTCAGTTGCGCTCTATGCTTGGGGTGAAGGAAGTTGTCCTTGGGGGTCTTTATGAGGCCTTCCTCCCTTCATATTTCTTTCAGCATGTTCTTTTATCTCTTTTTGGAGAGGATTTTTTTGCCACTGGGTTTTCTCTTTTTTCTCCGTTTCATAGAGATTTCACTGTCTTTGGGTACCTGATCAAGCCTTATTGTCAGGACCCATCTTTCCTGCTTTCAGTAGCTATTCTAGGTTTTAGCTTCTCCCTAAGTCTAGCTTAAGGGGGGGTGTTAGAGTAATCGGGTCCTTACTTGATTAATTCAACAACATTTGTTTAAATTAATTAAGTTCCCTTTATCTTTTTTACACTTAAGCTAACATTAGGTGCATAATAATTAATTCTTTTATTAATTATTATGTGCAAGCCTAGGTTTTCCCTTTTAAGGTTTCTTGACCTACTATTAGAGGTTAATTTATTTTGTTTGTATCATTTATTTTTATTACACATTTTTGTGAATACAAAGCTCTCATCTTTTTGAGCATTTTCCCGTGTTTTAGTTTTTTTCTCTATTGCTTCCTTGCTTCTTCTTGTAACAGGTTTATTCAGCTTGCAGAGATCATTTGGGCTCCTATGGTGTTGTATTTCTCAACTCTCACAGATTTTGCCTCAAGTTTTTTTCTGTTTTAGGTCAATATGAACAAATTCTTCACAAACAAAAGTTTTTAGAAATGATTAGTTTACCATTTTAACCATTCATGCCTCCTTTGGAATACCACCATCTAACAAAATTGAAGGCCCTCTGTTTATTAAGTAAGCAACAATATCCACAACATCTGCAAAAAATTATCATGGTAATCTTATATGCAATCTCATGCTCCTAGCATGCTCCATGATTTTTCTATTCATCTTTTCAGACACACCAATTTATTTTAGTATTCCTAGATTTGTCTTCTCTCTACAAATCCCATGGTATGAATAGTAACTATCAAACTATTTGATGCAATATTCACCTTCATTATCTGATATGAGACACTTCAACTTATTTCCTCTCATTCTTAACCAAATCTTTCCATTTCTTAAAAGAATCAAATACATCAGATTTTTTGGGAATGAAATAAACCCTAGTTTTTCTACTTGCATCATCAATAAAAGTAACAAAATAATAAGAACCACCAAGAGATGATACTTGCAGTGTCCTAAAATTGTACCCCTTGCAATTTTCAACCGCATTTGGGTATTCCCCTTACTATTTGCACCCCTCGTCTTGATCAAAGACCTGATTATGCTCACACATGTCAAAAACTTCATTCAACTAAGTGATGCACCTAGCTGCCACCTTGATCTTGCCCCAAACTAGGGCAAGACTAGGGTGTGCTTCCCTGGTCCCCCTTAATGGGAACCTATCTTGGACCCCTCCCCTTGACCTATCTCAAATTTGAAGTGGGAAAATCCCCTCTATGTTGGCTCATGTCGGAAAATTAATCAATTGATCCTATGGGAAAGTATATAGGAAGGATTTCCCCTCTCATTTGAAATGAGAGGAAATTCAATCAAGCATTTGAGCATTCAAGAGATCAAGCATTCAAGAGAAATTGATCATTTTCAATTTTCCTTCAAGATTTGGAGCAGCAATAAAGTCAATATTTCAAGCATTGAAGAGGAGATCATCATCTAATTCATGAAATCATAATTCTATGTGGAGGCAAGAAAAACTTCACAAGGAGGTATAATCATTTCATTTTTAGTCAATTCAACATCCCCTCAAAGAGGAGGATTTCTATTTTCAGTCATTTCAATTATATTATTTCAACCACTTGGTTAATTCCAAAATTGAGGTTTGACCTAATGGCAAGCCCCTATTCCCAACACATTTCAATTTCCTTCTGTGTGTAGGAAGCAGGTGCACAACTATACTTCTGGAATTAAGCTTTATTTGCAGAGACGAAAAAACCCTTTTCGACGCACAGAAAGTTCGGAGGACTAATAGGAGGGCGACTTGGTCTGGACACATGGTCCCTGCAACTTTTAGTAGATTTTGTAGAACAGCTCCAAATCATCTCAAACTTCTTAGATCCATCTGCACGACTGAATCTCGAATCTGTAGCTCGATGTTTTCTCATGTTTGTCTTCGTTTCTAGTGCTTAGTCTTAATTCATCTAGTAAACTTACAAAAGAAGGTCAAACACATTCCGAACACAATCAATCTACTTAGTATTCAGTCCTTGCATCATTTAGGATTGGATCTAGTGGATTCACCCCCTCTTTTGAACATAAATTCCTCAAAGTAAAAATTGGCTTAGAGATTTCTCCCTTCCATGTGGTGAATTTACTTAGCCCCAAATTTTCCCCTTTACAATACCTAATATTGCCCCATATATTTGAATGCACAAGATCTAACTTTTCACTCTTCTTTCCTTCCCAAATTTGAGAAATTTAACTCTTTTATTTTTTATAAACACAATTTTCATAGTAATCTAAGTCAAATTTCTTCAAACCTAGCAAAAATTATTTGAAGGGAGAATCTTCATCCCCTTCTCACTCATATACCTGAGTCTATTGTGCCATAATGTTTTATCCATTCTCATGGAATCTAGGGAAATAGAAAAAATGAGAATTAATAGTACATATATATAAAATACACCTACCTTTTCCCCTTTTGTTATTATCAATGAGCCTTTAGTGACTTTCCATGAATTGTTTGTAAATGTAACTATGCAACCGTAACTTTCTACTTGTCCAATAGAAATTAGATTTTTTCTCAAATCATGAAATGTCTGACCTCTTTCAAAAACCATTGATTTTTCATGGTTCATCATCACACAAATAAATCTATCCAAAATCACCTTGAACATAGTCTAGAAAATATTTCTTATGGGGTGTGACATGAAATGGAGCCCCTAAATCTAACACCTAGGAATTAGTAATATTATCTGTAGTCACATAAATCTGTCCATTTTAATTAAATAAATGTTTACTATTTATTTGATTAATAAACCATCAGTAATCAGTTAATTAAATTAACATTTAATTAATTCATCTTCAATAATTCTCCTATTAATTGAGTAAATTATTCAATTTATTTCAATTAATTCATTACACCTAATTTACAATCAATTAAATGAATAAATCCTATTTATTTAATTTCATCCCCTTTCCTCTTTTAAATAAATAAATAAAACATTTATTTAAATCATTAAATTCCCCCCCACTTGCATTTTCCTACAAATGCAACTTGCAACCACAAGTTGAAATAAATTAATTTTATTTTAATTTAAATCCTATTTTCCTTCACCCACCAAATCCACTTGCAATCATAAATCCCCTTCTAGACCCTTCTAGCCACTTTCTAATCATTCTTAATTAGCCTAATCCATCTCCTAAATATTGTCACATTCCTAAGCAACTTGAATTCACTTCTCAAAGACTCCAAAGTCTTTGAAAAGCATTTAATGCTTTATGTGTTCAACAAGCTAACCCCTAAAGTCTTCTAAACCCCTAATGGCTCTTACATGACCATTAATGACTCTTATATAACCATAAATGGTTAAATCCACTTGCTCCTATGGCTAAATACTTTACCTCTAGCTCAACCCTCATATAACCCATGTGTCTCCTCGAAACATTTATTGCTTTGACCATGGTTATCCTCACTAACTCTTGCACAAGAGTTTATCCATTGGATAAAGACATTATTTATTGGATAATGGCTTTATTCTTTCAACTCAACATTAACCTTATCTCCCAAGTTAACCCTCAAGTCATGTCAAATATTTAATGTGTATTCCCTCTCCTCTTAACCCATCTCTTGTTGACATTTGTCATCATAGGATTGGGTTGAAAGTCATCACATGGATCTTAAGCCCTTCAATCTTGACCCTTGTTGAGATTACTCAATATCAACCCTTCATTGCTCCATTTTACCTATAAATAGAGCTCATTTCTTCATAATCCAGATCTAGAAAACTTATATGCATTTAAGCTACAGTGAATTTAGAGAGCATTTAGCATAAGCATCTACATTTACTCTTTTGGACTAAAATTAACACTAGATTAGATAATATCTCATTTTTACTTGTTCATGTTTGCATTTTCATGAGCCTTTATTCACAATCTTGAACCTCCATAAGACATCCAAAAAATAGTGCAAAAAGCTACTGGGAGCTACACGCATTTGGGAACTTGGAGAGAAGAGGAACAAGGGATGAGCCACTATGATTGTTTTGGTAAGCATTTGGAGGAGCTTAGTTTACCTCTTTTGTCTTTGCATGCTTTCCATTTCTTATTTAGTATCTCTCTTGATATGCTTGATTAGGCTATTGTTTAAATTGTGATTTCTAACACTAACAATTGGTTTCTTGCTTGTTGCTTGTGTTTGTCATCCTAACAATCTCCTTTTTGCATAACATCATTATCTAAATAAATAATTGAAGAAACTTGGAGCACATCATTTGCTACATTTTCTTCCTTATTATATTCTTATTTTCCATCCCCTTGTTTTCCTTTTCAAGACCAACAATATTTCTTTCAATGTCCTTTCTTCCCACAATGACAATATTCCAATCTTAACCTAGATTTGGATCTTCCCTTTCTATATTTCCCATAATTTGTTGGGCTCTTTCCTCTTTGTCTCTATCTTCCCCTATTCTCAATAGTGAAAGCCTTAGTTGATGTTTCACTCATGCTTTTATGTCACATTTTCTTACCAAGGATAACACCAATACTATCATCAAACTTTAAAATTGTTTCAAATAGAGACAAAATTATTTACAACCATGACACAATATTCTTTCCTTCTATCAATGAGCACAAAATCAAGAGAGCCCTAAACTCATCATCAAAAGTTACTTTTATAGAACTTAAGTGACTAGTGACTATGTTAGACTCATTCAAATGATCAATAACATACCCACCTTATGGTATCTTCATATTAACTAAAAGTTTTATAAGAAATACCTTATTGTAAGTTGAGGGTTTCTCTATAGTTTGTCTAACTTTTCCATTAGGTCCATCGTTGTTTATTTTCCTATATTGAAAGCCACCAACACTATAGTGTTCTTAGTGCCTTTCTATGAAGAAGCTCCCATTATCGATTTGTCATAGTTGTCGGCTTCTTTTCTTTTTCACCCAATAGTACTTGTAAATATCCTTTTGATACCGATAAATTTCCATTTTCATCTTCTGTAGATGATAGTTTTGGTTGTTTAACTTCTCAACCTTAAGCTTGTCTTCTACCATTTCTCCCACTTGAATATGAAATCTCCTACCAAATGATTGAAACACACAAATCTAATACTAGTTGTTAGAGTTTAGGAAGACTAGAGCAATAAAAATATTAAATATAATACAAAAAAAGAGGAAAAAATAACAAATCACAATAGTTTAACACAAAAATTTAATGTGGTTCGCCCAATTTAGGCTACATCCACATATAAATAACCATCCAATTTCTTTCTATTATCTAGCTGTAAAGTGGAAAATTGGATCCTAGTGACTCCCCGCCTAGGAGAGAGAAAGGAATCCACTAGGATGATTTTCACTTGGAGGAACTTTATATTCAAAAGAGGGGCTGGAATCCACTAGATCCAAATCCAAGGGAAACAAGGATGTGAATTCCAAGTGGATTGCAAGGGTTGAAGTGTGATTTACCCTGTTTTGTAAATGACAAAGTTGACTTGTTGAATATGTTAAAAAGAGAGATAAAATGAGTGAAATGAGGAGCTACCAGTTCGGGATCGCACTATAACTTCAAATTTGAGATATTTAGACTGATACGGATTTGCCCAACGAATTTGAGGAAAAGTTGTTGGGACCATGCTGAAAGTGTCCACGGTCCTCCAAAAAATCCGTGAAACGAAAAGGGTTCTTCCGCCTCTGTAAATGAAGTCCAGATCTGAAAATATAGTTGCGCACCTGTAACCTACACACATAAAAGAAGGGAGGAGGGGTTGTGGATAGGGGTTTGCCCTAGTTAAACCCCGATAGAGGAATCAACATTGAAAGAAAGTAATTGAAAATGCTTGAATGTAAACAATGAAAATATATACCTTGTAGATCTGCAATTTGTTGATGATGGTTGCTTTGCTTCTTGAATGTAATCACAAATGTTGCATGAAATGGCATGTAACATGACAAAACCCTAACACACACATATGCTTGCAAATTAATATTTTAAATGTTGCTCCAATGGATGATGAAGAGGACACATGAAGAAGAAGACTTGATGGATGCTTGAAGACTTGAATGCTTGAACTTCGCCTATCATGTATTTCGTGTATATTTCCTCCTCTTTCTATTATATCTCTATAAATGAGAAGACTAACTCCCTTTTATACATGCCTCAAAGAATTAATTCATCTCACTAAAGGTCGACATCGAGGAGATTTGGAATCCTAATGCAGATAGGACCAGAGGGACCTATCTTGGGGCCACCCTAAGAGGGGGAACATGGGCGCCATGCCCCTATCCTAGGGGGGACAATGGCTCCACGCCCCTGTCATGCTCTATCTTGGGGTCCGAACAGGGTCTTAAGGCCATCTAAGGCCTTAAACAAGGAGAGGTTGAAGGTGAAAATGTAGAGAGAAGTCCCAATTGGGAAGGAAGATGTTGTCGCCAAGGTGAGGATCTCAAATATGGTTAAAATTGCTAGGGTCACAATTTTATGACACTACACTAGCAAAGAGAAAATTATAATATGATGATCTTTCATATTACATGACCATTTACTTATTAAGCCCTTTTTGGTAGTTTACAAAGGTCAATTTACATGCCAAAATAATAGTTGACTCCTTTATTAAATAATGGTCAATTTTGGCTTCAATATTACTACCCCCAACATCCCCTATTAATTTATTTTGGGAGAAATTGTGGTTGACAAATTCACCAAAATTTAAGCCCAACAACATGACCAATAATCACATACCAAAACTGTACATTCTCTCTAAAATATCCCACAATTTTACACAAAGAACTCAAAAAATGATAAAGCTTGAACTATCAAAATCCCTATCTCATGCATAGGTTCGACACTGCACAGAGAGAGAATTCATTTTCTCCTCTATATATGTAATCTATAAAGTCTTGTCACATAGATATTTGTGAACATACAATAACATGCGACACATCAATGAATATCAGGATATAAAACAAATTTTGCATCATTGGCCCTAATGACGACCATCTATTGTGCATTTTGTTAGCCAAGAAGGTTGTAAAATCGAATTTGATTTTGACCATGCTATCTTGTGTATCTAATGCTAGCTACATCAGATGAATTAGAATATATAACTCAACATATTCTCCAACAATCTAAAATAAATAATGGTAGGTTTTGATAAAATAATCTTCAAATGTCTCAAGATTAGAAGGCTCTTTCTCCAAAAATGAAATATTGATTGACTTGGTGTTTGAACCTTTGATCTTATGCTTTAGAATGTGCACTAACCTAAACACTCCCTTACATAGTTCGCGTGTATCTCTAAGGGTTTTGAAATTAATTACTTCATTTGTAGCCCAATTCAATCCAAAAACATCAAAATGAAGGCCTCTTTGAAATAAATTTCCACTAAAATAATCCTTACTCTTTGATTTAACATTATATCTTTTTGCAGTAGCCCTAATAAATTTAGCATCAATAAAGACATTGGAAAGCATTAATTTTCCCATGTCTAACACCCATCCATTCCTGAGAGGAAAGTGTGCTAATCATTTCCGTACCAATTCTCAAATAGGGACTATCTCGGAACTGATAATTTGTATCTCTAACTCCTTCCAAAGAATCAGTTAGCTTTTCACCTGGAACCCATAAGTTATGGAAATTCATAGGCCTTATACAAGTTCTCCCCAAACCCCTTCTTAGTTGCAAATGATCCAACCATTTTCTCAAACAAGGTTTGCAAACAAGTTTAGAGTTTTGCAATTTATTATAATTCTAGGCAATTCACCTCAAATTTTAACTCAAAACAAACTACAAAAACACTTTAAAGATCAGAGGTATAAAATTTAGCAAATTCAATAACAAGCTCAATTTACCAACTTGCAATCTATATCACAAGAAACCCTTGTTTCAACACTTTTGTTACAAAGAGCACAATTTGCCAAGAAAACCATATCGTAATAGAAATTACTCCTTAAAATGGTCTTGGTGATGTTAGGATTAAGGTTCCACCTACCTTGTAAATCTTATGACATGGTTCCAACATCTTTGGAAAGTGTCCTAAGTCACTTAGAATGTATTGAGAAAATAATTTGTAATATTTATTTCTCACTATTATTTATAATATATTCATAAGGAGTGATGAGTTCCATTGGTAGTGGTAATAGTAGTTTGTGAACACAAATATTTAATATTAGCTTCCCTACTTATGGACGTCTAGAATAAGATATTTAATATCTTAAAGTAGAAAAGGAGTGACCTATGGGATTCTCCAAGTGGGACCATGGAAGAGGAAACATGCGTCTCTAGGTATCTAGTCATTTAATACATTTAATGTAATGTTTATCTCGCAAGTATGGGCACCTAAGTTGGAGGAATAGTATTGGAAGCTAAGATAGTTTAGTTTAGAGTTTTGTGGAGGCATTCCAATAGTTATGGTTATGAGGAATGAAGATGATCCTTTCAGAACCTTTATTAGTGGTTTCATAGTTGTTGCAATTCTAAAAATTCAGCCTTTGGGTGTGGATTTTATATGTAACAGTTGAATGCATATTTTTCTATAGGAACAAAGGACGAGAGAGAGGCATAAGGAGGTTGTTCACATATACATAGGTTTTGCTACGATGGAGGAAAAGAGGAGAATGAAAGTGATCGTAAGCACATTTATTGTTGGTAATGCAAGTTTGTCCTCTTTTCTTGGTGGAATTTTTTCCCACAAGGGTTTCTCCATGTAAATACTATATTTTGTGTTGATATTATGTTGTTGATTTATGCCTTATTATTGCTAGAAGAATGCTGCAAATATGTGCTTGAGAGATATTTGAGAGATGTGTTGTCATTGATGTCAACATATTTCTTTGTTTGAGACAATGATGCAATGAATTTCAGTGAGTTAGTTTGTTCAATATGATGAAGTTCAGAGTTTGCAGATTAAAGGGTTTGTAGATGGTTGTCTATAGTCGATCCAGTTCAATTTTATAAGGTCTTCATGATGACTTGATTGAGTTATTGGTACTTGTGTTGCGGCTGATTTTTCAGTTATTCAATGGTGATAGTATTTTGATTTGCATTGCTCTGCATTGTAATATATTGATCTGTGGATTTGGAGGTATGTTTGGGATGTTGTTGTGTGTCCTCAATTCTAGTGGTTCATGGTTTGGAGGTCCACGAGTGATTTTTCTAAGTTGATAATCATTGCAGTTAGTGTTCACGAGGTTTGGTATGAAGATACTAGTGATTCTAGTAATTTGTGTTGGTGTGGATGTTGCTATGGTAATTCATGATACTTGTGGATGCTTGTGGATCGTGTGCCTTTTGTGTTGGTGGTTTGCATTGATTGTTGCTCTCGTAATAGATGTTTTTCTCTGGTATATTGATGATCTTCATGTTCTTGGCCGATCAAATGGTTGTAATGTGTTGCAGATGTTCATCGCATAATTATTGGAGGTGTAATGTGTTTGAGGCAAAAGAATTGGGTCTGTGCTATTTCTTGACCGACATTGCTTGGTTTGCATGTAATTTTGTATTGAGTGTGGTTCTATTTTTATAATTAGGGAGCGAGTGTTGAGCCGACCTTGATGATTTTTCCAAGGTTGATGTAATGTATAAATAATTGTAATCATCTTGTATTCGATCAAGATGGAGGTGTAAGAGGATGAGAGAGTATGTATGTGCGCTGAATGAATATATATTTTGAAGGAAGAGAAGAAGTGTGAAGAAGAAAGTTGTTTTGTGCTTCAATGGGACTGAACTAGTCATTAAGGAGATGTTATTTCTCAGTTTATGATTTCTGAATGTAATCCATGATTGTTTCTAGGCAATGAACCTTTGTTTTAGGTAGCGAGCCTTCTTGTTTTGAGAATTGAGCTCTAGGTAATATGCCTGAATGCATGTGCATTCCCCATTGTAATACTTATAACAAAGTATACCTAATTTGTGGGTTCATCCCCATCGTAGTTTTTCCCCTAACAGGGTTTTCCACATCAAAAAGTTGGTGTTACATGTGTTTATGTTGTGTTGTTGATTCATGCTTGCATGTTAAATTATCAGATATGAGAATAAGCTTAAGTTGAGTGAGTTTTTGAGACAACTGATTCACCCCCCCCCTCTTAGTTGTCTGCCCTAGTTACATAAATTATTTATATCTTATGCTGATGTTAACCATAATTTATATCTATTATGTCAACATATGATAGGTTGATTAAGCATGATAAAAAGTTGTTTTTGACATCATAAAGAAGAAGGATCTGATTATGGTTTTCCACATTAAGGTATCTTAATTTTAAAATTTACATACTAGTTTCATATGTTCATGTTGCAGCTATCCAAGCCTTGAATCTCATCCTTTGATTAGTTTGTTGGATATAGATTGATCTTCACAATCTTTGGTATTGAACCCGTTTATTTCCCAACATTTGGTGTTAGAGTTGAAGGTTATTGGTTCCAGGGGTATTCCTCTAATTTTGGTTTATAAGCTTGTGGGAATGTATTAGATAGAATTAAAGGTTGGTGGAAGGCCTTAAGGGCTGCTATAAATGTTCTGTGAGTTATCTTTGTTTTGCAAATTTGTGAGATTCAAAACCATGGATATTATGATCAATGTGATATATATATATTGGGCTTTTGAAGCTCATGTTTATAGATCTTCATGGAGTTAGCTATGGTTTATGTTTGTATACTCCTGTTTGGCGGTTTTTCCTTTACCTTGTGGTCATATGCAATGAGAAGGTGTTCATGTTGGATTGGTATGATATCCTAGTCAAATGGAGACACACCAGCTGTTTAGACTATGAAAAAAAGTGCTTATGTTGGGTTCATAGTTTTAGCACATGGTTACATGAAAACACTAAAAGATAAGCCACTAACCTCTTTGTGAGTTGTGGGGCTGATATGTTTCATATGTTTTGAGATATCAGACGACTTTCTTTTCTTATTATGTTGCAGTGATCTCTTATTTTTAACTATTGCGTTTTGTAGATCTATAATATTTCCATTGTTCAAATGACATGTATAATGTGAATGTCTAGATGTTTAAGTGGATTTCAAATTTAGAGATATGGTTTTGCAGTTTTTAAATGTTAACTAAAATCTATGGTAAGACTTGATTCAGGGTGTTTGGGATGAAGATAGTTATAGGTTTGCATGACTACTTGGAAGGTCCTTATTGATCTATGGTTACTCCTTTGTTGGGTTATTTGGAAAATTGGATCTATTATTGATCCTAGTCTTTGAGTCTTGGAAATCCACATGTTATGCCTAAGTACCTCTGTTATCCATGATACTAATGTTGGGTTGAATCTTTCAGCTACTTGAAATTCGAGCATAGATTGTTGTAGACATATAAAGCTGACCACTTTCCTAAATAAATATTTAATATTTATTTAAACCCCATTCCTCCTATTAATTAAATCCTATTTAATTAAATTCTTCATTTTCATCTATTTGATTAAATGAATTACTCAATTTATTTAATTAAATTCGCCTTAAGCTTTTCTAGCCTTTAATTAAATAAATCACTTTATTTAATTAATTCCCCTTTCTCCCTTTTAATTAAATTGATCCTTGCAAATAAATAAATCTAACTTATTTATTAAATCCCCCCACTTGTATTTATGCAAGTTGCACCTATTTTAGTTGAAATAAAGTAATTTTATTTAATTAAAATCCTTTTTCCCCCACTTTCATTTTCCTACATCTCCCACTTGCCTCCTAAACCCCTTCTAGATTATTCTAATCACTTCCAATTTAGGCTAATTCATCTCCTAATTATTGTCACATTCCTAAGCAAAGGGAAGTCACTTCTCAAAGCCTCAAATGTCTTTGAAATGCATTAAAGGCTTAATGTCTTCAACAAGATAACCCTCAAAGTCTTCCAAACCATTAAAGGCTCGTACATAACCATTTGTGGTTAACTCATCTTTGACCTCTAGTTAGAGACTTTCTCTCTAACTTAACCCTCATCCAACCCAATTGTCTCATCAAGCATTCATGGCTTTGACCATGGTTATCCTATTAACCCTTGCACAAGAGTTTACCCCTTGGGTAAAATATTTGTCCATTGGATAACCCTTACCTCCTAGGGTAACTTTCATGTCTTCTCGGGCATTTAATGCTTCTTGTTGTTGGCATTATGTGAACCAACATGAACATTATGTGAACCGACATGAGCCTTATGTAAATTGGCATAAAGACAATGATATTGTATGTTGTTATTGATGTCAATATGAGACATATGTGTGAACTAGTATATGCCAAAGTGAAGCGGCACATTTGTTCAAAGTGAACCGGCATGCGGTTATGAGAACCGACACATGGAAGCACTGTATGACTACCGGTTGGTATGGCAGCTTCCACTTCGGGGTTTTCGGTTGGAGTATCTCAAGTCTATTCTTTGTGTGATGAGTTAGCAGTATGATGGAGGACAGATCATGTTGCCACATAAGCTCTGTGCGCGTGAAGGATCTTGCATGAAGAAGACTATTCCTATCTACCTCGGGAATGTGCAAAGTCTGTCAAATGGTGATAACGCATGATGGGTTATCAGCCGCCATGAAAACAATGGATAATGGACGATGGAGAATGTCTTGAGATCGACTCAAGACTGGTGCATTTAATGCAGTATGTTTTAACGGTCAGGATTGAACCTTTTGAATTGCTCAACCTAACATGTTTAGGGTTTAAGGTTTTTGCTACCGACCTGTATGTTCCCTATAAGGTCGATGTTAGGTTTCTGTCTGAGGTTGCTGGCAAAAGTTGTGGGTGTGTGTCCAACGAAAGTGATACAAGATTCTTGCCAGACCATAGGAGAGAAGAGATACCTGCAAAGTGTATGTGCAGAAGGAAAAGAGGAGCCTAAATGGATCTGTATTAGTATTAAGTACTCTTAACAGATCATTGTAATACATGTTGATCTCTAACCACTTCAACAGTTGCAAAATCCCCTAACAGGGTAGCCTTAACTGGTTTGATTCAAAATCCCTTAAATCGGGTGGTCTTAACTGGCTTGCTATAAATCCCTTAACCAGGTAACTTGAAGCTAATGAGTTCTGAGAAGCTAAAGAAGCTTAGGAGATCCTTTCAGCTATTGAGTTCTTAAAATCCTCTAACAAGGTGACCCTACCAGGTTTAACCCTTAACCGGGTGATCCCTAACAGGATCGGTTCCTACTAGAACCTATTGTATTGTTCTTAACCGGACAAGGCTCCTAACAGAGCAGACTTCTAAAGAGTTCAAAAAGCAGCTTGTGGGTATTCATCCCCACCGTGGTTTTTCCCAGTTGGGTTTCCACGTGAAAAATATGTGTGTCATGTGAAATGCTTTTGTCTTGTGATGCTTTGTTTTATTTGTTATGCACATGAAGTTTCTATGTTTTATGCCTGTCTATAAAACATATTGAACTCACTATTGTGAAGATTTGATGGTTAAGTCTACTAGTTCATGCATGAGAATATTATGATAATGTGGCATTGAGCTAAGAGAAAATCTTAGTGAGTGACCAGTTCATGACTGATTGAGCTATACTGGATGCTACCGGTTGCACTCTGTTTTACTGGTATCTTTGTTTATCAGTCATTGTGAGTGTTTGCTGTCAAACCAGTTTTGGACTGTATTTGTGTCTGTACTGATTCACCCCCCCCTCTCAGTACCGGTTTGGTACTAGTGGTTCATCATTGAGTTATCAATTGGTATCAGAGCGCTCCAGGTCCTCTGTGTTGTAAGCTTAACCGCTTGAGGAAAAGATCCTAGCCAAATGATGAAGAGGGAAGGTCCAAAGTTCAACAGGGAAAACTTTGGTATATGGAAAGACAAGATGGAGATATTCATCAAAAGCATGGGTGTTCAACACTGGAGTTATGTTGAAAATGTATATGTTGTTCCTACCAGTACTCTCACCGATGACAAAAAGAGAGAGATACAAGAAAATGGGCAAGTCATGGAAGCCCTCATCAGTAGTCTATCTGACATTGAGTTTATTGATGTTTAGGACAAGGCAAATCCCAAAGAAGTATGAGATGCTCTTGAAAATATTTATGGTGGTGATAAGCATGTAAAATAGGCTAAGGAAGAGAGCTTGAGAGGAAAGTTTGAAGACATGAGAATGGTTGAAGGAGAGACCATTCAACAGTATGGAATAAGAATCAAAATAGTTGTTGGAGAAATAAAGAGTGCAGGTGGAAAAATAGAAGATTCCACTGTGGTAAGTAAAGTTCTGAGGTCCCTGTTGCCGGTCTATGCAATAAGGGTTGCTGCTATTCAGGAGTTGAGATCAGTAGACAAGTCTAAGGCATCCTTGGACTCCATCATAGCCAAGTTGACAGCCTCTAAGCTGAATAGCTTTGATGGTAGTGTTCAAAAGTCAGAATCAGCTTTTAAAGCTTCTGCTATACCATCTAGAAAAGGAAAAGAGGCTAGCACTAGTGGGGAACCTAGTCAGAATAGAGAGATGAAGGATGAAGAGTTTCTGATGGAATTTGAAGCTCTTCTAACCAGGAGATTCCCAAAAGGAACTGGTAAATACAAAGGTAAGCTACCTTTGAAATGTTTCTCCTGCAACCAGATAGGACATATTGCTATGAACTGTCCTAATAGTGACAACAAGGACAAACCAGAAAGGTTCAAGAAATTCAAAGGAGGAAACTGAAGAAATTATTTTGTGGCAGTTGATGAAGGTGTCACAGATGAGGAATCAAAAGATGAAGAAAATGAAGACATTGTGTTCGTTGTTGTAAAGGAAGATGTGACAGACAAGAAGGCTCTTGTCTCCCGGTTTGATGATTCCAATGAGTGGATCAGTGACAGTGGTTGTTCTCACCATATGACTGGTGACCGAAGCAATTTTCTATCATTAGAAGAGTATGATGGTGGTGTGGTTCACTTTGGCAATGATGCACCATGCATGGTCAAAGGAAGAGGGTCCACCTCCTTGAATGGAAAGAGTAGTGCTGACAATGTGTATTGGGTTGATGGTCTTAGACACAACCTTTTACGTGTTGCCCAGTTAAATGATAGTGGACTCACTCTACAATTCAAGAATGGAGTTTGCAGAATCAAAGGTAAAGATGGTAAATTGGTAGCCATTGGCATGCAGACTAAAGGTAACCTATTTCATCTAAATGCTAATATAAGTACATGTCTTATGGCTAAGCTTGATGATAGCTGGATATGGTATAGGAGATTCTGCCATGTGAACTTTGACAACATTATGAAGGCTAGTAAGATCAAGGCAGTTAGAGGGTTGCCGGTGTTGAGCAAACCGGATAATACCTTGTGTAGAGAATGTCAATTGGGGAAAATGTCTTCCTCAACTTTTAAAGGTAAATCTTTCACTGCTGACAACTTGCTTGATCTTGTGCATACTGATTTATGTGGTCCTATGAAAACTAGAAGTGTGCAGGGTGATAGGTACTTCATGATTCTCACTGATGATTGCTCAAGAATGATGTGGGTCACATTCTTGAAAGACAAGTTTGAAGCTTTTGGGAAATTCAAAGCTTTCAGAGCATTAGTGGAAAAGGAAAGCGGTAAAAGGATCAAGTGTCTCAGAACTGATCAAGGAGGGGAATTCACTTCCAGTGAATTCAACAAGTACTATGAAGAATTTGGCATCAAGAGATAGCTGTCTACCCCCCGGACTCCACAGCAGAATGGCCTAGCAGAGAGGAATAACCGAACTGTGGTTGAAGCAGCTAGAACTATGTTGATCCAAGGAAAGGTTGCTCACACCTTTTGGAGAGAAGCGGTGAGCACTGCAGTGTACACTATGAACCGAGTACTCATCAAAAAGGGCAAGGACAAAACTCCTTATGAGTATTGGACTGGTAAGACCCCTATGGTAAATTATTTTAAGGTCTTTGGTAGCAAGTGTTACATCAAGAGGAGTGAACATCAGGGCAAATTTGAAGCTAAATGTGATGAAGGAATATTTCTAGGATATTCCACCAAGAGTAAAGCTTTCAAGTGGTACAACAATAGGACTCAGAGAATTATGGAAAGCATCAATGTAAGAGTTGATGAATCCTTTGAGAAGACTAAGAAAACCGACAGTGAGCAAGTTGTAAATGAACTAGTTGCAACCTTCTGGGAACCAGTTGTCAGTCAACCGAGCACCAGTAACAGTGTTCCTGAATCGGTGAATGTTGATACTGATGAAGAAGAAAAGCAAGAAGAACCAATTAAGACCATTCCTCGGTATGTCAAGTTGAATCATGATCCCAAGCAGATCATAGGTGATAAGGATGCAAGAATCCTTACCAAAAGAAAGATCAGAGAAAAATTATGTATGATCTCTGAATTTGAGCCTAAATCATTCAAAGAGGCTCATAATGATGAAGACTGGACCAAGGCAATGGAAGAAGAACTTGACCAGATAGAGAAAAATGGTACATGGTCCTTGGTACCCAGACCAGAGCATAAAAGTGTCATTGGCACCAAATGGGTGTTCAGAAATAAGTTGAATGAGGATGGCACAGTGATTAGGAATAAAGCCAGACTGGTATGCAAAGGATGTGCTCAAGAAGAAGGTGAAGACTATGGGGAAACCTTTGCTCTTGTAGCCAGATTGGAAGGAGTTCGTATGCTTCTTGCATATGCAGCATTTAAGAGATTCAAGGTATATCAAATGGATGTAAAATCTGCATTCCTAAATGGTGTACTTGAAGAGGAGGTATATATTGAGCAACCAGATGGGTTTATCCTATCTGAAGACAGTGACATGGTATGTAGGCTACACAAAGAATTATATGGTCTAAAGTAAGCACCTAGGGCATGGTATGAGCGCCTACATTCCCATCTTGTGAAGATTGGATTTGAGAGAACAAGTGAAGATAGCAATATCTACTTGAAGTTTGAAGAAGATCAGATCCTGATCTGTGAAGTTTTTGTTGATGACATCATCTTTGGTGGAGATGACAAGATGAGTCATGAGTTTGCTGATGAGATGAAGAAAGAGTTTGAAATGTCACTCATAGGGGAGATTAAGTTCTTCATTGGACTGCAGATCCAACAGATGAAAGATGGAATCTTCATCACTCAGTCCAAATATGTCAAAGAGGTGTTGAAGACTTTTGGCATGGAAGATAGCAAACTGGTTGGTACACCGATGGTGACCGGTTGCAAATTGACAAAGGAAGATGATTTCGCACTGGTTGATGAGAAGGAATACTGATCAATGATTGGTAAGTTGCATTATGTAGTGCATAGCAGACCAGATATTGCACATGCAGTTGGCATCATTGCAAGGTTCCAGAAGAGTCCAAGAGAATCTCACTTGAGTGTAGTCAAGCGGATTCTTAGGTATCTGAAGGGAACAATTGACTATGGATTGTGGTACCCATACAACAATAATTTCAATCTGAAAGTATTCACAGATGCTGATTGGGCCGATAATGTGGATGACCGGAAGAGCACAACCAGTGGTGCATTCTTTCTCGGTGGTAGACTGGTCTCATGGATGAGTAAAAAGTAGAGCTGCATCTCTTAGTCTATAGCAGAAGCGGAGTATGTTGCAGCTTTCATGAACTGCACTCAGACAATCTGGATGAAGCATGTACTGGAAGGCTTCAAGATCCCTGTATCTGAACCGGTAAGTATATTCTATGATAACACAAGTGCTATCAATATATCAAAGAATCCGGTTTTACATTCTAGAACCAAGCATTTTGAGCTTAAGTATCATTTATTGAGGGAAAAGGTTCAGAATAAAGAGATTGCACTGGAGCATGTGTCCAGTAAGGAGCAGTTAACAGACATATTCACCAAGCCTCTCCCAAAGACAACATTTGTGCATTTTAGAGGTGAATTAGGGGTATTGCCCCTTCAGGAGGTGAACTAAAAGTGGTTGTTCCACATCAATCAGGTACTGGATGGATAAATCTTTGGTTGATTGGTGTGTTTAAGGATGCTACTCCTCAGGGGGAACAACATGAGGAAATAGTGATGATTGTACCTCCACTTTGACATTACTGTCAAAGGGGGAGAAGAAGTGAAGCGAAAAGATATCTGCAACAAATGGGGAGAAGATGTGAAGCAGAGAAGATATCTTTTGTAAATTGCCATCAATGCCAAAGGGGGAGATTGTTGGCATTATGTGAACTGGCATGAGCCTTATGTAAACTGGCATGAAGACATAATGATATTGTATGTTGTCATTGATGTCAATATGAGACATATGTGTGAACTAGTATATGCCAAAGTGAAGCGGCACATTTGTTCAAAGTGAACCGGCATGCAATTATGAGAACCGGCACATGGAAGCACTGTATGACTACCGATTGGTATGGCAGCTTCCACTTCAGGGTTTTCGGTTGTCTCAAGTCTATTCTTTGTGTGATGAGTTAGCAGTATGATGGAGGACAGATCGTGTTGCCACGTAAGCTCTGTGTGTGTGAAGGATCTTGCATGAAGAAGACTATTCCTATCTACCTTGGGAATGTGCAAAGTTTGTCAAATGGTGATAACGCGTGATGGGTTATTAGCCACCATGAAAATAGTGGATAATGGACGATGGAGAATGTCTTGAGATCGACTCAAGACTGGTGCATTTAATGCAGTATGTTTTAACAGTCGGGATTGAACCGTTTGAATTGCTCAACCTAACATGTTTAGGGTTTAAGGATTTTGCTACCGACCTGTATGTTCCCTATAAGGTCGATGTTAGGTTTCTGTCTGAGGTTGCTGGCAAAAGTTGTGAGTGTGTATCCAACGAAAGTGATACAAGATTCTTGCTAGACCATAGGAGAGAAGAGATACCTGCAAAGTGTATGTGCAGAAGGAAAAGATGAGCCTAAATGGATCTGTATTAGTATTAAGTGCTATTAATAGATCATTGCAATACCTATTGATCTCTAACCACTTCAACAGTTGCAAAATCCCCTAGCAAGGTAGCCTTAACTGGCTTGATTCAAAATCCCTTAAATCGGGTGGTCTTAACCGGCTTGCTGTAAATCCCTTAACCAGGTAACTCAAAGCTAATGAGTTCTAAGAAGCTAAAGAAGCTTAGGAGATCCTTTCAGCTATTGAGTTCTTAAAATCCTCTAACAAGGTGACCCTACCAGGTTTAACCCTTAACTGGGTATCCCTTAACCGGCTGATCCCTAACAGGATCGGTTCCTACCAGAACCTATTGTATTGTTCTTAACCAGACAAGGCTCCTAATAGAGGGCACTTCTAAAGAGTTCAAAAAGCAGCTTGTGGGTATTCATCCCCACCGTGGTTTTTCCTAGTTGGGTTTCCACGTGAAAAATATGTGTGTCATGTGAAATGCTTTTGTCTTGTGATGCTTTGTTTTATCTGTTATGCACATGAAGTTTCTATGTTTTATGCCTGTCTATAAAACATATTGAACTCACTATTGTGAAGATTTGATGGTTAAGTCTACTAGTTCATGCATGAGAATATTGTGATAATGTGGCATTGAGCTAAGAGAAAAGCTTAGTGAGTGACCGGTTCATGACTAATTGAGCTATACTGGATGCTACCGGTCGCACTCTATTTTACCGGTATCTCTGTTTATCAGTCATTGTGAGTATTTGCTGTCAAACCGGTTTTGGACTGTATTTGTGTCTATAGTGATTCACCCCCCCCTCTCAGTACCGGTTTGGTACTAGTGGTTCATCATTGAGTTATCACTTGTATCTCCTCTCAAGCAACCTCTTGTTGACAATTGTCACCATTTCATTGGTGAGAATTGTAAACATGGATTGATTGATTTTCAATCCTAGCCCTTGTTAAGATTATTCAATCTTAACCATCCATTGCCTTATTTTCCCTATAAATAGAGCTCTCATTCCTCATTTTCATATCAATAATCTTTCATGCATCTACATTATAGTCTAATTTACTAAACATTTTAGCCTCTCTTTGTTAGAACATCATCATAGCATTTATGAATATTTTAATATCATAAGATATTCATGCTAGGATAGTATATCATGCTAGGATAATTTGCTAATCTTTTATCATATCATCATCTTCATACTAGCTTAATCATCATAGTTTTAAACATTATATATTTCTTAGAATGCATTCATGCATATAAATCAAACATCAATCATTCTTGGATTTGTCATTCCTAAGTCCCTTGCTCGATGATCCGAGAGAAAAATATTGGCTTTAGGGATCCTGTGAGATAGAGAAGAATGGGACACCCCTTGGGAAGTTGAACTAATTGGATTAGTTAATATACTTGCACTAAGAGTCTCATAGGTGTGTGGACCTTTTGGATTTGAGTTTTTCATTTTCATCACCAAATTTTCCCTCATACAATTCTCCGACATCCTGTTCGTCACTCCAGAGGGAAACTCAATTCCAAGATCTTATAGACTAATGTTTCCATTCACCAACAACATTTCTAAATATGAATCCCTAGTAATAGCAATCAAAATGGCAGTGGAATGGAGAATCAGAGAATTGAGAGTCTATGGGGATTCCCAATTAGTTATCAACCGGATTAATGATGACTACTAGACAAAGGATGATAAGATAATGCCTTACAAGAGAATGGTGGATGATTTCAAACAGTACTTTGTGCACATCACCTTTGAGAAAATCCCAAGATTGGACATCAAAGCTACTGATGCAATGACCACTGTCACTTCACTGCTGCAAATTCTAGATAAACAAAGTCATTACGAGTTCTTGGTAGAGAAATTGTTTTCCCTAGTCTATGACAATTCCGCATCCCAAGTCATCTATTCCCTAACCAGTTCGGATTCACCTCTATATGAGATGATCTATGATTATCTCAAAAACAATACTCCCACCTGACCTATCTCACAACAAAAAACACAGCTTCATTTGAGAAGCCACCCACTATACCTTAGCCGCTAACACACTTTACTGTCGAGGTCTAGATGGTACTCTTCTTTGCTGCCTCGATCGTAACGAATTTGACTATACCTTACACGAGCTTCACGAAGGTATTTGTGGTACACATTCAAGTGGTCCTACTCTCGCCAACAAACTTCTGAGAATGGGATATTACTGGACGACAATGGAAAGAGAGTCCTATCAATTTGCTAAGAAATGCCCTAAATGTCAAATTCATGGCAACCTTATCCATGCACCAGCACATGAGCTGCAACTCTTCACCACATTGTGGCCTTTTTGTCAATGGCAACTTGATTTGGTAGGGAAAATTCATCCTTCCTCTTCAAATGGGCATAAGTTCATTATCATTGCTAGGGAGCACTTCACCAAGTGGATCGAAGCAGTCCCAATGACCATGCTGGCATTTGCATGAAGGTTCATTTATGAAATGTTATGTTGTCATTGATGTCAATTAACTGATTATGATGTTGTTATAATGTTGTCTTGCAACCAGTAGGAAGAGCTAGTAAAGGGAAATGCAACCGGTAGGTGAGTTTGTGAAGGAAACCAATATTACTTATGAAATGGAGAGATGAACCGATAACCCTACCTGTAGATGAGAAAAAACCCTAACCAATGGAGCTTGGTGAATCAGTTGAAGTAGATTATGATTAAATGATGAACGGTAAAGAGTATGACACATATGCATGTTGTATGAGAAATGTTTTAAATGATTCATGGTGCATAGAGATAACAGTTTTTGACTTGGGAATGAGCAAGTTCATTGCATGTAATGGAAACCACATGATGAGTTACAGAGTTCGATGAAGCGGTGATCAAGGAACCGTCAAGGATATCTTGAATGATGTGCAGTGATTTCTATGTAATCTAATGGTCATACTTGAACCAATTTGTTTGTAATCTCTATGAGATAATTAGGTTTCTGTTGTGTTACCGACCTGTTGATTTGTTTATAAGGTCGATGAGTTGTTTTGTTTTAGAGTTGGCAATATGTAGTTGAGAGTAAGAGAGAGTGGATGCCGAACCTGATAATGTATCTTTAGTTTGTGTAATGGCAGATAGGAGCATGAAAAAGATTTGAACAAGCAAGTGTAGTGCTATTCAAATAGATAAGCAAACCCCTGTTGTTTTCTAACAATTATAACAGTCAAATCCCCTAATTGGGTAAGCTCTAACAAGCTTAGTGTTATTCAAATCCTCTAACCAGGTGATCTGTTATCTTGGATTCCAAATCCTCTACTGAGGTTACTCCTATCAGGGTATTGCTTCTAATAGGGAATTATAGTCAGTCCCTTAACTGGGTGGTCCGTAACAGGATTTGTTCTTAACATGAATTTTTGTAAAGCTTTAACAAGCTAGGCTCCTAACAAGGCGAACTTCAGAAGAGTTCAGAATACTTGTGGGCATTCATCCCCACCGTGGTTTTTCCCATTTGGGTTTCCATGTTAAAAATATTGTGTTAGGTGGTGAATGTTTTTGTGGTTATGTTTACTATGGTTGAATTGCTTAACTACTAAATCCACTTTGATATGTTATGGTAACCAACAACAATCTGAAATATGTTTTAAATACTGTCAGTAAAGTATTTGAATGGTTAAGTTAAAAGGTTTTAAGAGTTTCAAGTTGTTTTACTATTAGTTTGTTATAATAGTCAACCGGTTTAACTTGTCAGTATTATTGCATTTGAAGTTTAGTGTTTAAACCAATCAGTTTAGATATTGTCTTGAGAGGTTGATTTTGAGTTTGGTAAAAGTCTATAAAGTTTTCTATCTACTGATTCACCCCCCCCTCTTAGTAGTTGACCGGATCCTTATTCTTTTATCATACCATCAATTGGTATCAGAGCATTTTAGGTCCTCTAAGGTCTAAGCCTAACAAATGAGGTAAAAATCTTGTAGAACATGATGAAGAAAGAAGGTCCGAAGTTTAATAGAGAGAACTAATGAATATGGAATGACGGAATGAAAATCTATATCAGGATTCTTGGAAGTCAATACTAGGAACATGTTGTTACTCAATATGTCACACCTAGTGGGTCTATGTCTGATGATCAAAAGAAAGAGCAACAAGAAAACAATCAAGCACTGGAGGCTATTATCAGTTCTTTGTCTGATGCGGAGTATGTTGATGTCCATGGTCTAGAGACTGCTTATGAGGTATGGAAGAAACTTGAGGAAATCTATAGTGGTGATGAGCATGCGAATGTTGCCAAAGAAGAGAGTCTAAGAGGAAAATTCGATGACATGTAGATGGCTGAAGGTGAAAATATCCAACAGTATGGTCAGAGGATAAAAGAGATAGTCGGTGAGATCAAGAGTGTTGGTGGTAAAGTGGAGGATGCCACAGTGATTAGTAAGGTGTTGAGAATCCTGCTACTAGTCTATGCTATCCGAGTTGCAGCCATTCGGGAGCTAAAGTCAATTGATAAAACTAAGGTAACTCTTGATTCCATCATTGGTAAGCTTACTACATTTGAATTAAATGGTTATGATGGTAGTGCTCAGAAATATGAATCTACATTTAGAGCTTCAGTTTTTAACCCATCTATGAGGAAAAGTAGAGATGCCAGTCATAGTTATGAATCTAGATCCAACAGAGAACCTGATGATGAAGACAGTCTAGTTGATATTGAAGCATTGTTGGCCAAGCGGTTGCCCAGAGGTACTGATAAGTACAAAGGTAAATTAACTTTGAAATACTTTGCATGTAATAAGATTGGACACATTGCAGCTAACTGTTCTAATAGTGACAATGAGCACAAGCGTGAGAAGTTCAAGAAGTACAAAGGAAAAGGCAAAAGAGATTGTCTCATTGCAGTTGATGGTGGTATCACTGATGAGGAATCTGAGGGTGATGCTAATGAAGACATTATCTTTATTTCTATCAAAGAGAAGACATATGATCAGAAGGCATTAATTTCTCGCATGGATAGTTTTGATGATTGGATCATTGATAGTGGTTGTTCACACCACATGATCGATGACCGTAGAAAATTTCTTACCTTGAAGGAATTTGATGGAGGAGTTGTGAGATTTGGTAATGACTCACCCTGCATGATAAAAGGTAAGGGAACTATTTCTCTTAATGGAAAGAGTAGTGCAGATGATGTCTATTGGGTTGAAAGACTAACACACAATCTTTCGAGTCTTTCACAACTCAATGACAAAGGTTATCCATTGGAGTTTAAGAATGGAATGTGCATAATCTATGGGAGCAAAGGTGAACTAATTGAAACCGGCAAGAAAACTAAAGGTAACTTGTTTCACCTGAATCCTAAAGTCAACAACTGTTTAATTGCTAAAATAGATGATAGTTGGCTTTGGCATACGAGATTTTGTCATATAAATTTTGATAGCATTGTCAAAGTTAGTAAGTCCAAGACAATGCGAGGTTTTCCTCAGCTCGACAAACCGGTTAATGCTCTGTGTAAGGAATGTCAGTTGGAAAAGATGACATCCTCAACTTTCAAGAGCATATCTTTTTTAGCAGAACATTTGTTAGATTTGGTTCATACAAATCTCTGTGGACCCATAAGGACTAAAAGTATTCAAGGTGACAGATATTTTATGATCTTCACTAATGATTTCTCAAGAATGATGTGGGTCACATTCTTGAAGGATAAGTCAGAAGCTTTTGGTAAGTTCAAGGCATTTAGGGCCTTAGCTGAAAAGGAAAGTGGTAAGAAGATAAAGTGTTTGAGGATTGATCAAGGTGGTGAATTCACTTATGAGGAATTCACTAGATATTGTGAAGAAAATGGTATCAAAAGGCAGCTTTCTACACCATGGACACCACAACAAAATGGTATTGGAGAGAGGAACAACTAGTCAGTTGTTTAAGATACTAGAATGATGTTGATTCAAGGAGGTGTAGCAAAAACTTTCTGGAGAGAAATTGTCAGTACAACTTTCTACACTATGAACCAGATACTGGTAAAAAGAGGTAAGGATAAAACCCCTTATGAATACTGGTATGTTAGATCACCTAATGTCAGTTATTTTAATATATTTTGCAGTAAATGTTTTATTATAAGAGGTGACTATGTTAGCAAGTTTGAGGCTAAGAGTGATGAAGGCATATTTCTTGGTTACTCCACCAAGAGTAAGGCCTACAAATGTTACAACAACCGAACATAGAGAATCATTGAAAGTGTTGATGTTTGAGTGGATGAGTATCCTGAAGTCTCAGGGGAAACCAGTGTGGAGAAAAAGGAATAAGATCCTTGCATTTATGTTTTTAAAGTCAGAACCAGTGAAACTTGAAACTGGTAAAGAGAATGTTGTTGTACTAGTTCAACCGGAACATGTAGATTCAGAAGATGATGATGATAATAATGAAGAGGAACCTAAAGATAATGATCATGTTATTCTAAGGTGTGTGAGACTCAATCATAATCCCGACCAGATTATTAGAGATAAATATTATGGAGTGCTAACTAGAAGAAGAATTAGAGAGAATTCTTGCATGATCTCCACTATTGAGCCTAGAACTGCTAAGAAAGCATTTGGAGATGATCACTAGATCAAAGCTATGGAGGAGGAGTTGATCAAATTGAGAAGAACAACACATGGGCCTTAGTACCTAGATCGGTGAATAAAAATGTGATAGGTACTAAATGGGTATTCAGGAATAAATTGAATGAATATGGAGTAGTAGTCCAAAACAAATCTAGATTGGTATGAAAAGGTTATGCATGGGAAGAAGAAGAAGACTATGGTGAGAATTTTGTACCAGTTGCTAGACTGGAAGGTGTCAGGACTTTACTTGCTTTTGCAACACATAAGGGATTCAAAGTATATCAGATGGATGTGAAGTCAACATTTCTAAATGGAATATTGGAAGAAGAAGTATACATTGAGCAATCAGATGGTTATGCTTTGACTGATGCAAAAGATATGGTATGTAAACTGCACAAGACACTATATGGTTTGAAGTAAGCACCAAGAGAATGGTATGAGAGGCTACATTTACACCTGATGAAGATAGATTTTTAGAGAACCAATGAAGACAACAACATATATCTCAAATGTGAAGGAGATAAGATATTGGTTGGTGAAGTGTTTATAGATGATATCATATTTGGAGGCAATGATGACATGAGCAATGACTTTGCAAATAAAATGAAAAGTGAGTTTGAAATGTCTCTAATGGGAGAGATGTTTTTTTCATAGGCTTGCAAATTCAGCAGATGAAGAGTGGTATTTTTATCACACAGTCTAAATATGTGAAAGAGGTGTTAAAGACATTTGGAATGAGTGACTGTAAACCAGTTGGGACACTAATGGTTACAGGTTGTAAACTGTCTAAGGAAGATGAAGCCAAATCTATTGATGAAAAAGAGTACAGGTCAATGATAAGGAAATTGCACTATGTTGTTCACAACAGACCAGATATAGCTCATGCAGTTGGTCTAGTTGCCAAGTTTCAGAAGAATCCAAAAGATACACACCTGATAGCAACCAAGAGAATATTTCAGATATTTGAAAGGTACTATTGACTATGGTTTATGGAATCCATATGTAGGTAACTTTGATTTGATGTATATAGATGCATACTAGGCAGGTAATGTTGCTGATAGAAAAAGCACAACTGGTGGAGCATTCTTTCTTGGAGGAAGAAACTGAAGTTAAGTATGTTGTAGCTTATATGAACTATACCCAAGCTATCTGGATGAAACACATTCTAGAAGAATTCAAGATGAAGTTTGCAGAACCGGTAAAGATCTTATGCAACAACACCAGTGCCATAAATATTTCAAAGAACCCGGTGATGCATGCTAGAACCAATCATAATGAATTGAAGTATTATTTCTTGAGAGAAAAAGTGCAGAGTAAAGATGTGATATTGGAGAATGTTTCTACCAAGGAGCAACTTGCAGATATCTTTACTAAACCTTTGCCTAAGACTACTTTTGAGTATCTTAGAGGTTAGCTAGGGGTGGTACCCCTACATGAGTTCAATTGAGCATGATGTAGAATACCTTACTCCCGGAGCTACTTGCAAAATTTTACAGTAGGATTGGTGTAGAGTGAAATTTATTCCATAGCGGGAGCATCAAGTTGTAGGTTGATGATGCTGAATAGTGAAGTTTCACATTGAATGTTTTACTTTCACTTTGGCATTGTTGTCAAAGGGGGAGAAGAACTATAAGACTATGAGAAGTATTGTATGATTGTGGTAAAATGTAAACTAGGATTCCTATACACACCATCACAATCAAGGGTATTGATACTTGTATTTCTTGTATTGCCATCAATGCCAGAGGGGGAGATTGTTGGCATTTGCATGAAGATTGCATTAATGAAATGTTATGTTGTCATTGATGTCAGTTAACCGGTTATGATGTTGTTATAATGTTTTCTTGCAACCGGTAGAAAGAGCTAGTAAAGGGAAATGCAACTGGTAGGTGAGTTTGTGAAAGAAACTGGTATTACTTATGAAATGCAGAGATGAACTGGTAACCTTACCTATAGATGAGACCAAACCCTAACCGATGGAGCTTGGTGAATTAGTTGAAGCAGATTATGAAACATATGCATGTTGTATGAGAAATGTTTTAAATGATTCATGACATGTAGAGATAATAGTTTTTGTCTTGGGAATGAGCAAGTTCATTGCATGTAATGGAAACTACGTGATGAGTTACAGAGTTCGATGAAGCGGTGATCAAGGAGCGGTCAAGGATATCTTAAATGATGTGCAGTGTTTTCTATGTAATTTTCTATATAATCTAACGGTCATACTTGAACCAATTTGTTTGTAATCTCGATGAGATAATTAGGTTTGTGTTGTGTTACTGACCTGTTGATTTGTTTATAAGGTCAATGATTTGTTTTGTTTTGGAGTTGACAATTTTTAGTTGAGAGTAAGAGAGAGTGGTTGTCGAACTTGATAATGTATTTGCAGTTTGTGTAATGGCAGATAGGAGCATGACAATTATCTGAACAAGAAAGTGTAGTGCTATTCAAACAGATCAACAAACCCATGTTGTTTTCTAACAATTACAATAGTCAAATCCCCTAAGTGGGTAATCTCTAACAAGCTTAGGGTTATTCAAATCCTCTAACCAGGTGGTCCATTAGCTTGGATTCCAAATCCTCTACTGAGGTTACTCCTAATAGGGTATTTCTTCTAATAGGGAATTGTAGCGTCCTAAAATTGTGACACTTGCAATTTCGACTGCATTTGGGTCTTCACGATGGCGACGCAACATTGAACCTGAATGGAGACCCCGAAACCTGCTTATGACATCAAAAACTGCATTTTTCTGCACCTTGGCCTGATCCCTCCTTGCACCCTGCTGTCCCAGGAGGTGGGACCATGGTGCCTAGCGCCGTGGTCCCTGGCCCTATTTTGGGCCCGGTCTCTTTTGGGCATCAGGTCTTTAAGTTTGCAATTCGGGAAATAATGTTTCCTGGTCGGCTTAAGGTCGGAAAAATCAGTCTATCAACCCTAATTGACAAGTATATAAACTACTTTTCCTCTCCTAGAAAGGAGGAGGAAGGAAATAAGCAAGGGCAAGATGCGGAAGCGATATTCAAATATTCAAACATTCAAGCATTCAAGCATTCCTTCAAGCAATTGAGCATTCTAAGTCTCCATTCAAGGCTAGGTGTTGCATTCAAGACAAGGATTCAACCATTGAAGAGGAGATCACATACAACATACAACATACTACATACATTACACCATCGCATGTAAGAATACAAACATTCTTACAACAAGGTTGCAGGTACGCGGCTGTAATTGAAGATCTGGAATCCTTGTGTAGAGACGAACAGATCCCCCTTCGTTTCACGGATTTTTCGGAGGACCGTGTGCACGCCGGGCGCCATTGTCCCGTCAACTTTCGCTCAAATTTGTAGAACAGCACCGTCTCGACATTTTACTGCTAATTCCAGGTCCGCAGCTTTATCCCATATCCCTATCTCTGTTTATAAGTGAATCTTTCTTACTTTACATGCATTCCTAGTTCAATCATTCTATCTACATTCTTTACAAAATAGGGTATCCTTGATGTCTTAACCCTTGAAACTCATTTAGAATCCAATCCTGCATTGTGTGGGATTGGATCTTGTGGGTTTCAACCCCTCTTTTGAATGTAAAGTCCCTCCTAAGTGAAAACCATCAACCCTAGTGACCTCCCTTCTCTCTCCTTGGAGTTGGGGAGGGGAGAACAACTAGGGTTCGATTTTTTCGCTTTACATTTTGGCGAACCCGACGTGAACATCCTCATTCTGATTATTCATGGTTAGATCTGAAAAATTTGCTTCCTTAATTACATTTCCATGTTTGATCTTTTGTAAATTTTAGAGGTTAATTGCATAAAAACCCTAAAATTTTCTTTTTAGTAATTAAGCTTGTGAAATGTTTAATTGTTAATGCTTGTTTTAGATCTATCCTTCTATTGCAAATTGTCAATTCATATTTGTGCTTTAATTCTGAAAATTAAGTGGTTAAGCGTCAAAACCCTAATTTTAAAAAACCTTCTTGATTCAACCTTTGACTGATAATTTCATTGATCAAAACATCTCCAAATCCGCTGTAACTTTGGATTCCGCAACAAAATCACAATATCTCTCATCCCTGAAAATTTGGAAAAAAGTTGCGAGGACCGTGTGCATCCCGAGCGCCATCGTCCTCGACATTTTTTTCGAAATTTCGGGAGCTAGATCTTACTGTATTTTTCTGCTAAAATCCAGAATTTTGGCTGATTTTATCAATTCTAACACTTTCAAAATTAAAGTCAAAATTGGTCTAGTGATTGCTTGGATAAAGGCTTATAATCATTCAAAAATTGTTGAAATTAAAATTCATATCAAAATTGTGTTTCTTACAGTCCTAAATCTGAAAAATGTGTTGGCATTCATTCGAAATTTCAGTGTTTTATTCAAATTTTTACAATTTGTGACTTTTGAAATTAAGCGTTTAATTGCAACAACCTTGATTTCCACTTTCAAAATTAAATTTTGCATGAAATTGAGTCAACTTTTAAATTTCAAAGCCTGCATTGCTTTCAGTATTCCCTCTAAAATCATAAAATTCAAAATTTTAGTTTCCCTCTCTTTTTCAAAATTCAAATTTTGCATTTTTCAACAATCTTGGTAGGGTTCAATTTTGAGATTGCAACTTTAATTTGGCCTATCTACAGATCGTAAAATCACTCAATTTTTTCAGATTGGCTTTAAAATCATCATAACTTTCATCCCTGAAAATTTCAAAAAAAGTTGCGAGGACCATGTGCACTCCGTTCGCCACGGTCCCTGACATTTTTTTCGAAATTTTGGGAGATTGTCCTGATTGTATTTAACAGCTTAAATCTAGGAGATTGGCTGATTTTATTGAAATTTGCTACCTCTAAAATTCAAAATCTTCTCTCTCTCTTTAGTGCATGAGTTTTACAACAATAAGCCCTACTTACACTATTCCCGTTAGACGAAGCCTTAGAATTAAGTCTTTCCAGGGTTTAATTACTGAGGAGATGGAACCTAATTTGAATGGCCTTTTTAACGAGGACATGGGTAATTCCTCTAATCCTCTTAATGATGAAGAAGCTCTCCATGAGGTTTCTGTGGAACAACTTTCAAAATTGGATAACCAATTTGATGATTTTCGACAATGGATGTCTCAAGAATACCCCAACAGTGAAGCTCTTTCATTAATTGAGGGTCTAAAGCGTATGGCTCAAAGTGATAAGAATGGAATTGATATTTTGCGTGGTATTGCACACATTGTGGATTCGAATGTGATGCCGATGAAAAGTTGTGCCGAAACCTTAGGTTATAAACAACCTCCTACTCAAGTTAATCATTCTATTCCTTTGACGACTCCTATTGCTAGTATACCTACTTTTACATCAAACATAATGACTACTTCAATACAAGACATTCCACCTATAATCACTAGTCATGGGGGCAATCCCTCTTCTTCAATCAACCTTCTGCCTTCATTCAATCCAACTTCTTCATTCATTCCTTCAATGAGTGTTCCTATTATATCACCACAAATGAACATGACGCAAGGGGGCAATTCGTTTAATCATTCCATTCCTCCTTGTAGTGTTCCTCCTTTCCAATCATCTCCTATGACTAAATATCATAGTGTCCCACCACCTTACTCTCAATCAATACCTTCTTTCAATAACATAATACCTCCATCACAATCTAACACGTCTAATATGAACTCTTCGACTGAAGCGACCATTAACAATCTTGCACAAACTATCTCTTCTTTACAGCAACAAATTGCCTCTATGAATCAATCTAAGTTTAGTGTGCCCACATTTGATGTTGCGAGCCCACTTTCTCTTGACATTGTTCGAGCTATCCCCCCTAAACATGTTGAAATCCCACATTTGGAGCTTTATAATGGTAAGGGTGATCCTCTAACACATGTTAAGACCTTTCAAACACTATGTACCAATTTTGCTTATGACCAAAGGTTGCTTGCAAAACTGTTTACTAGAACATTAAGAGATAAAGCCCTACAATGGTATTGCTTGTTACCTTCTTATTCTATTACTTCTTTCGAACAACTTGCAAATGCTTTTATTCAACAATTTCAAAACAATATAAGTCCTAAAGTTACTTTGATTGATTTAATGCATTGTAAACAAGGTGTTAAAGAAAAAGTGACTGATTTCATTGGTAGATATAAGCATTTGTATGCTCAAATTTCTTTTCTAGTACCTGACAATGATATTCAAAGAATCTTTATTTCTAATTTACAAAAAGATATTAGAGAAAAACTTATGTTTTCTGAGTTTACTTCTTTCCAACAGTTGTGCGCAACTCTTCACAATTATCAACTGACTGTGAGCCAAATGGAACAAGCAAATCCTATGGCTCCGGGTGATAAGGGTGATAGTAGTCAACAACCATTTGGGAAGTTTAAACTGAACAGAGAGTCAATTAAATTCAATGAAAACATCATCAACAACAATGTGAATGTAGCATCAGGTGTGCCTCCTATTTCTAAGTTTTTCAAGAAAGAAAGAAAGTTTACTCCTTTGAATGAATCATTGCATAGTATTATGAATAAGTTATTGGAACAAAATGTGCTTACTCTCCCTCCTATAAAGCAAATAGATCCTACAAAGATTAATTCACCCTATTTTGATAACAAATCTTTTTGTCAATTTCATCGTCATCCTGGGCATGATACTGAAAAATGTTTTGCTTTAAAGGGTAAAATTCAAGATTTGATTGATAATAATACTATCTCTGTTTCTGGTGTGAATGATAAAGGCAACACATCTGTAGCTCCTCCTAACCAAAATCTTCAGATTTTACTGATCCATTACCTTCTCATACCTCTAATGTGGTTGAGACTAATGATTCCTCTGTCTCACCTGATGATCTTGTGTCTATGACTCTAAATGTGATTAACTTTGTGGAACAACAGAAAATCCCTAAAGAACCTTCCATCACCTTTGATTCCAGTGAAACTATCAGGGCACCTGATGGTCCTTTATATATAGTTGCAAAAGTTAAGGATACACCTTGCCGTGGAGTGCTTATTGATCCTTCTTGCATGGTTAATGTCATTACTGAAGAATTTCTTTTTACTTTGCAATTGAATCAAGTGATCTATGACGAAACAAATGTGGTTATGAAACTATTTGATGCATTTTCTTCTCCTGCAATTGGTTCTATTACATACCTATTGAGGTCCATAACAAATCCCTTGATGTGGACTTTGCTATTATTCCATCGTCCGAACAATTTCGTGTGAAGTTAGGCTATCCTTGGCTATCTTCCATGAAAGCTATTGCTTCTCCTATTCACAAGTGTTTGAAATTTCCCCGTAATGGTGAAGTTGTTACTGTCAATCATAGTCTCTTTAAACCAGCTGAAAGAACTTCTAGCGTTCCTATTGATTATTTTTGGCCTAAACAATTCCAATCTCTTCCTCCGTGAAGTGATCATCTTTTTAAATCTTATCAAAAGTGGAAAAAAGATATGATCCTATCTCTAAGTGAACCTAGAACACCCAAACTTGACATTCCTATCATTCTTGAGAAGGAAGTTCTTCCTTTGAAAGATAAAACTAATGTCTTTCCTCAAGAAGATTCCCAACCCATCCCTACGAATGTGACTATGTCTAAATCTAATAAACTTCCTAAAGGTAGACCTATACCTCCTCGTCATGATGGACTTGGTCTCCTTCCTAAACCAAATATTCCTCCCTTATATGGAGCAGTTCCTCCTCCTTCCTCTTATAGAGAGAAGAGACCTTCTTCTTCTCCTATTATTCAACCTAAGAGACCACAACCTAAACACCCAAGTGATAAGGATGAGAACATTCCTCCTCCTCACTCTTCTCAACTTCCTACTAAGACTAGACGAAATCATTCTGCACGTGAACGCCGACGAAAGCGTCGTCTTAGAGCTCAGGCAGCTGCTTCTCAAACTTTGCAATCCCCAAAAACACCTTCAGCCAGTATTATTCCATTTTCTCCTCAGCCGACGATTGAGCCGAAATCTCCTAAACATAAGATGCATGATGGTCTTGATCCTGTGCGAGTTAAAGATCCTATTTTTATAAATCTTGATGATGATATAGATGAAAATGTTATTCATGATGAAAATGTTACTCCTGTTCATTCTGATAGTGAATATGAATATGTTGATGTTGATAACCATTTATCTAACAAATTTTCTAAAGCACTTATCCTAGCTCCTAGACAAGAACAACGTGGCTTGGAACATGAACATAGCCCTTGTTTGGATCTTGTGATAGCTCCATCTGCTGTGTTGGATGTTCCTCCTCTAGCGTGTTTCCTACCATCCCGAAATATTGATCAGCAAGATCAGGGGGTAGATGACGGGCTAGACTAGTTCATTAGCATAGCAGACTCTCTCCTCCTCTCTTGATCTCTTTTGTTAGTTCTTCTATGTGTTATTCTCATTCTTCTATTTGTTGTCCCTAGTGTTGTCTACTTCAGGACGATGCAAAGCATTGAGATCTCTTTTGGTCTCTCTCATGTTGACTCAAAAGACACGTGTTCCCTTCTTCTAGGTGACCTTCCTTGATTAGGGAATGAAGAACAATTATGCATACATACATATGATATACATGAATTATCATACAACATACTGACCCTGAGGAAAGCAAAGTCACCTTGTGCTTTGTGTTTTGTGTCTATTATCCTTGGGCTTATCTCACACTTGGGGGATAAATCCTTGTGATAACGTGCTCCTTTCCTTTCTCATTTCTTATATGTATCACTACCTTAAAGCAATCACCCCCGGTGAGGCGTGTGCAATCGCTTTAACGTAGGGGGGCATACATCTCATTCATATCTTTTCAAGATACTTGAAAATTTCTTGACAAATTTAGCTTTGCCTTGAAAATTTTTGATATCTTTCTTGCATGACTCATAGTGAGGGAACCTTACTACTGACAGTCATGGTTCTCCCTCGTGATCTTCCCTTTTACTTTGTCAATTGAAGTCGTAAGATCCTTATTCCACTGGGGGCTTGGTGTATCTTGCCTCCTTGACGTGGTGAAATTTTTTCAATGTTGTTTCCTTGTACTTTACCGGAAGTATGAGCGTACGCTTATACTCCCGCTTAAGTGGGGGCTAAATGTAGCGTCCTAAAATTGTGAAACTTGCAATTTCGACTGCATTTGGGTCTTCACGATGGTGACACAACTTTGAACCTGAATGGAGACCCCGAAACCTGCTTGTGACATCAAAAACTGCATTTTTCTGCACCTTGGCATGATCCCTCCTTGCACCCTGCTGTCCCGGGAGGTGGGACCATGGCGCCCAGCGCCGTGGTCCCTGGCCCTATTTTGGGCCCGGTCTCTTTTGGGCATCGGGTCTTTAAGTTTGCAATTTGGGAAATAATGTTTCCTTGTCGGCCTAAGGTCGGAAAAATCAGTCTATCAACCCTAATTGACAAGTATATAAACTACTTTTCCTCTCCTAGAAAGGAGGAGGAAGGAAATAAGCAAGGGCAAGATGCGGAAGCGATATTCAAATATTCAAACATTCAAGCATTCAAGCATTCCTTCAAGCAACTGAGCATTCTAAGTCTCCATTCAAGGCTAGGTGTTGCATTCAAGACAAGGATTCAACCATTGAAGAGGAGATCACATACAACATACAACATACTACATACATTACACCTTCGCATGTAAGAATACAAACATTCTTACAACAAGGTTGCAAGTACGCGGCTGTAATTGAAGATCTGGAATCCTTGTGCAGAGACGAACAGATCCCCCTTCGTTTCGCGGATTTTTCGGAGGACCATGTGCACGTCGGGCGCCATTGTCCCGTCAACTTTCGCTCAAATTTGTAGAACAACACCGTCTTGACATTTTACTGCTAATTCCAGGTCCGCAGCTTTATCCCATATCCCTATCTCTATTTATAAGTGAATCTTTCTTACTTTACATGCATTCCTAGTTCAATCATTCTATCTACATTCTTTACAAAAGAGGGTATCCTTGATGTCTTAACCCTTGAAACTCATTTAGAATCCAATCCTGCATTGTGTGGGATTGGATCTTGTGGGTTTCAACCCCTCTTTTGAATGTATAGTCCCTCCTAAGTGAAAACCATCAACCCTAGTGACCTCCCTTCTCTCTCCTTGGAGTTGGGGAGGGGAGAACAACTAGGGTTCGATTTTTCCACTTTACAGGAATTATAGTCAATCCCTTAACCAGATGGTCCCTAAGAAGATTTTTTCTTAACAGGACTTTGTGTAAAGCTTAACAGGCTAGGCTCCTAACATGGTGAACTTCAGAAGAGTTCAGAATATTTGTGGGTATTCATCCCCACCTTGGTTTTTCCCATTTAGGTTTCCACGTCAAAAATATTGTGTCAAATGGTGAATGCTTTTGTGGTTATGTTTTCTATGGTTGAATTGCTTAACTACTAAATCCACTTTGATATGTTATGATAACCGACAACAATCTGAAATATGTTTTAACTACTGTTAGTAAAGTATTTGAATGGTTAAGTTAAAAGGTTATAAGAGTGTCAAGTTGTTTTATAGTTAGTCTGTTATAACAGTCAACCAGTTTAACTTGTCAGTATTATTGCATTTGAAGTTCAGTATTTAAACCAATCTGTTTAGAGATTATCTTGAGAGGTTGATTTTGAGTTTGGTGAAAGTCTATAAAGTTTTCTATCTACTAATTCACCTGACCATCTCAGTAGTTGACCATTTCCTTATTCTTTCATCATACCATCATATCACTGTAACTAGAAAACAGATCTCATCATTCATTCTCAACTATCTTATTTGCAGATATGACATTCCCAGTTCCATCATCACAGACAACATACATCCTTTCAAGAATCAAGATGTGCGAGAGCTATGTGAATGATTAAAAATCCAACATCGATTCTCCACACCATACTACCTGCAGGGGAATAGTCAAGCGGAAGCATCAAACAAAAAAATCCTGAGAATCTTCAAGAAAACAGTAAATGATGTTGGCAAGGATTGACATGTACAACTCAATCCGACACTTTGGGCCTATAGAACAAGCATCTAGACACCTACAGGGGTGATGCCATATTCATTGGTGTATGGTTCAGAAGCAATTCTACCTCTCGAGGTCAAAATCCCATCTCTCCGAGTATCTTTGAAGGGCCTTCTACCAGATGAGGAATATCAAGTAAATAGGTTGCATGAATTAGAGATTGTTGATAAAAAACAACAACATGCCTATGACCATCTCAAGGCATATCAACAACGAATGTGTATAAGATATAATCACAAAGTCATCCCAAGGGCTTTCAAAGTTGGTGATCTCGTCTTAAAGGAAAATCCCATAAATCAGCAAGATCAAGAAAAGAAGGGGAAGTTTGAACCTAATTGGTTGGGTCCCTTCATCATCATATCAGCCTATGGATCAGGAGCATATCAGTTGCCAAATTCAGAAGGGGACGTGCTCGATGAACCAACCAACAACATCCATCTGAAGAAGATCTACATTTGAGTCGCCCAATGCACAGATCGAGCAAAAAAGCAAAAAAGTAAAAAAAGTATAAAAAATCGTCACTATGGTGAAAACGTGGCAAATAGGCACCTTGTGACACAAAAAAATAAAAAACTCAGAAAAATGCAAAAAGAATATGAAAAACAAATCAAAAAGTGCAATAAAAACAAGTGGTGAAAACCTGGCAATAGGTGCTATTTGTGAGAGAGAAACTCCTCTATCTATCAGTACTCATATCTTTGATCTATCCAGTCTCAACTAATAGCCATTGACAAACACTTCTACACACAACATTATCCCGAACATACTTAGCGTAGTCATTGTCCTTGATTATCTAAAACAATTATCCATATCATATCCCACCATGGCTTGGTGATCAATGTATATATCCACATCAAAAAATATTAATAATCAGGGGCAACTTTCCTCTCATTTTAGAATTCAGGAAACAAACAAGGATCACAACATACTAGGGAACCAGTGTCAAAACTACTCATCAGGCTAGAAAATGGGATCATTATCCAACTGCAACTTTAACACACATACGATAGATGATTTTCTGAATTGCGATTTGTTTACATTTAGCATGAAGTTTTGACTATTTCTATCTTGATTTCTGAACCATTGGATCTCCTAAGCTACTCAAGGATGCACAGAGCTAGAGAAGCAACAAAGGAATTTGACATTTTATTTGGTTTTCTATCTGTGAGATGATCATTCATATGGTGCAAATTTGTCTCGAGACATGATTGGAAACATATTATTGAAGACATTTTCCACTTTACACATGCAAATGGTTAACTCTTGTCCTTTTTATGCAAGAAACAATCAGGTCATCTTGGTTCAATTATACCTCGACGCTTGTGTTGTCTTGAAATATAAAAAATCCCTATAAGTTATACTCAGGTCATTATGATTCAAATATACCATGATGCTTGTATTAACTTTCAACATATCAAAAGCTCAATGATGACAAAAAGAGCACAAACAAGTGACTAAATGGGAATGACAATGACAGAATTAAACTGATTATTTAAGTTGCATTTCATCTTAAACTTGCATTAGGTTGCACATCATTTTAATATTACATTAGTCATTATCAATATCATACATCTCATTTTCAAGATACATCTCACATCATTATCATTATCATACATCTCATTTTCAAGATACATCTCACAAATCATAACATTTAGATAACATTACATCTCATATCAAAGTAATCCATACAATACATCATAACATTATCACCCATTCCATCATGAATCATGCATCCACATCATAATCAAAATAAAACCAAGTTGAAGAGGAGTAGGAATAGGATTGCTTGTATTAAGGATCAGCAAGGTCAATTATTGACTGAGCAGGATGATATTGCTAAGGAGGTTGTTAGGTTTTTTAAAACCCTTTTGCCATCAGAAGTAAGTGATGTTAGCAACTTCGATTCTCATGTCCCTTCTCTGGTAACCATGGAAGATAATAAGATGTTAATGACACCTTTTTCTCTAGAAGAAGTTAAACAAACAATTTTTGCTATGAACCTTGATAAAGCTCCTGGTCCTGATGGTTATACACCTTTATTTTTTCAGAAATGTTGGGACTTTGTGGGTAATGATGTTTTACTGGCTCTTGACGAGGCTAGGCAAAATAGGTCTATTTTGAAAGAAATGAATACTACTTTGATTTTGATTATTCCTAAGAAAGAGGATGTAAAGTCTTTTGTTGACTTCCGACCTATTTCTCTATGTAATACCTTATATAAAATATTTACTAAGGCAATTTCTATAAGATTAGCGAAGATTTTACCTAAGATTATTTCCTTAGAATAAGGGGGTTTTGTTCCAGGGAGGGAAATTGTTGAAGGAACGATTGTGGCGCATGAGGTGTTGTATTCTATCTCCTCCCAGAAGTCTCCGTCCATGATTCTTAAGCTTGATATGATGAAGGCCTATGATAGAGTAGAATGGAAAGCTGTGTATAAGGTTTTGTTGGGGTTGGGTTTTTCTTATGCTTGGGTAAAATGGATTCGCTCATGTATATCATCTACAAGATTTTCAGTAATCCTGAATGGTTCTCCTTGTGATTTCTTTTCTTCTTCCAGAGGTTTGAGGCAAGGAGGTCCCCTTTCTCCTTTTTTGTTTATTCTTCTTGTTGAATCCTTTAGCTGGGCAATCAGGGCTGCTAGATCGAGGGGTCTTTCATGAGGTATTAGGATTCAAAATTATCCTCAAATCATTTCTCATTGTCTCTATGCTGATGATACTCTGTTGCTTGGTCATGCTTCTTTGTCAGAGGCTAAGATAATTTTAGGTATAATTCAAGAGTATGCTTCGTTTTCTGGTCAGAAAGTCAATATTGATAAGTCAAAATTTTTCTTACTTAATACTTCACTGATTGTGCAGAAGAGGCTGCATTCCTTTTGTGGTTTTCAGATTGGTAAGCTGCCCTGTATATATCTTGGGATTCCTTTTTTTGTTAAGCAAGATAATTTTGGTTTTTGGGATAAGGTTATTTCGGCCATTTCAAAAGGAATTCTTTCTTGGAATCATAAATGGTTGTCTTTAGCTGGTAAATTGATATTAATTAAATTTGTTCTGAATTATATCCCTATTTATTTAATGTCGGTATTAAAATCTCCCAAATTTGTTATTGTAAACTTACAAGATACCCTAAGGTCATTTCTTTGGAATAACAATAAGGATAGCAAAAAGAGGCTGCCTTTGGTTGCCTGGGATAAAATCTGCCTTCCTCAGCATTCAGGTGGCACTGGTATTCATAATTTGGAGAATCAAAATTTAGCCTTAGGGGCCAAATTGGTTTGGAGATTGTATGAGAGGCCAAACTCTTTTTAGGCTCAGATTATGTTTGCTAAATATCTAAATAATGGTCCCAAAGAGAGTATTTTCAAATTCTCAAATTTACCTTCTGGTTCTGTCATTTGAAATTTCTTATGTAAATGTAGAGTAGTTATTATTCCCCATCTCTCATGGATTGTTCATGATGGAAGGAAAGCTAGGTTTTGGGATGAATCATGGAATGGACATTTCTCTTTGATTAGTATTAGAGATTGGTATCCCTTGATTGGTCTCCTCACTTCTCTTTAAGGTGTGTTTGTCGCGGATTATTTTGATATTGTTCAGAATGGTCCTCTAAAATTAGCCAAATGGAGGTCGATTGATTTTCTTGATGCGGATCTGCATTTGAAAGAAAAGTTTTATAAGATTATGAGTGAAAGGTTTGTTACTCTCTCAAATTCTGAGGATGAACTTATTTGGACTGGGAGTATTTCTGGCAAGTACTCTGTTAAGGATGGTCATCTCTCCCTTTTACCTGCAAATTCTTGCTCTTATTGGCCTTACAAGTTGTTCTGGCACTCGACTTGTTTACCTAAAGCTGGCGTCTTTGCTTGGTTGGTCGTCCAGGATAGAGTTCTAACAGGTATGAGGTTGGAGAGATTAGGCATTACTATAGTTTTTCCATGCGTTCTATGTAATAAGAACCTTGAGTCTTCTTCACATCTGTTTCTGCATTGTGATTTTGCTTATGACTGTTGGAATTGGTTGCTGAGTAAATTGGGCTTATCTTTTGTTATTGGTAAGGATCTTGCTTCTTACTTTTTCTCTTGGCATCTCTTGTTTACCTCTTCTTTCTATGCATTCCTTTGGGTTGTTTCTCCCTCTATTGTCATCTGGAATATTTGGCTTGAACAAAATAATAGGATTTTCAAGAAGGTGAGTTCTTTTGTATCAGATGTTCTGCAAAAAGTAGAAGCCTCTATTTCAAATGTTGCTTTGTCCTATATTTATAAGAACTTGGGTAATCAATCTTCCTTTTCACATTGGGATAATAGGGTTACCAGGGTGTGGGAAGCTCTCTCGATCTTACCCTCTCAAGGCTCAGTCTCCAAGAGTAATAATTCCTTTGCGATGCGGTTGTTGGCCAAGTGGAAACCTCCTCCTTGGGGACATTTCAAACTTAATTTTGATGGTGTCTCTCGGGGAAATCCTGGGAAGCTAGGGGTTGGGATGGCTATCTTTGATCACAATGTGCGACTCATCCTTTCTAAATGTCATAATATTGGTTTTAGCACTAATGATTTTATGGAGTATCAAGCTTTATCCTTGGGTTTGGATATGGTAATCTCTTTAAAGATAAAAAAACATAATGATTGAGGGTGATTCTATGGTTATTATTCAGAGCATCATGAAGAAGAAATCGAAATGCTGGAAGTTGTACTATTTGCTTGATCATATTTTACAAAAGTTAGATTCTTTTGATTCCTTCTTAATATGTCATTGTTATAGGGAAATTAACACAGTGGCAGATTTTCTAGCAAATATTGCCATTAACAACAAGGCTCATTTATGACTGGTTGATTCTAATGAAATTTCTTCTAAAGTTTGGGAAGGAGTTCAAAATGTTTAAATTCTTTGCATATCGTCTGGGTGTTCGCTTTCCCTCCTTGATTTTTCAAGCTTATGTTCATTTTCACGATATGGATGACTTGTACATGTCTAATATTTGATGTAGAAAATATATTTATATTTTATGTATTCATCATATATGATGCCATTCATAGGGTGAGGGTGTGGGTAATCATGATATATTCAAGGGTGGTGGCAGGTGTGATTTTAATGGTTTTTGTTCATGCTTTCATGGGAAATTGGCCTAAGTGAGATTTTATTATATGACACGTACTTGGGCCATTATTGTTTGATGATGTTTTGTACTTCCTTGAAGCTCGTTATATGCGAGTTTTGGTCGTGGCAGGTTTGGCATTGTTTTATGATGTTTATAATCATTTGTTGTTGTTTGCATTCTCTCCCACTTGGCCTTCATTGATGGCTATTAGGTTTACAATATTGTTATTCAGTGTGAAATGTCATATCATGGCAGTTTGTAAATGTTATTTCATCATAAATCTGTTGTCGCCATGATGGTAAGTTGATGACAATCTTTTGTTATTTCTCCCATGCGTTTTCATTTCATTTATTTAGTTTGTGGAAGGTTGCATTTTGTTTTACATGGTCTATGGGGTTTTTGGAGTGTTTGCTTCTACAAATGTTGACTATCTTAGCTTCTGGAATATATAGAGTGGTGCTCGAATTTGGGGTTTCAGAGGAAGATAATGTGGATAATTTTGAAAAGATTGGTAAGGTTTTTAACCTGTTTTCTCCTGAGGTGGCTTTCGAATTCCGCAAGCTTTTGGGGTATCGTTGGTTGGAAACTTTCCCTAATATCTCTTATTCTGAGCTCTTGTCTCGGTTTGTTACAATCTGTTATGATGTTTTACTTGATTTTGATTTGGTCTGCCTCCTGGTTTCCATGTTCATTTTTCCATTAGTATGTAATCGAGATATGGTTTTTTTTGCCTTGGATGATTATCATTTTGATGTGAGGTCTTTTTATTATGGTGGTTTTCTTCCTCGCCATGAGCTCTTGGGTAATGGCTGGTTTGGTCAATTGTTGTTTGAACTAAGAATGGGGCTGATATGTGATACCATGGATGATACATGGGCTTCTATGGATTTTCTTCTGGATTGGGTTCCTGATTAGTTTGTAGACAAAGCCTGGGTTGTTTTTGAGGCTTTGCATTTGCTACTTTCTTTGAGTTTCTTGTTCTCTACTCCTGCTCAGTTGAAATTTCCTCTAAGGGTTGTTCCTCCTCCGGATGCAGCTCATGATCCTCCAGTTGAAAGCACTACTTCTTGGTTTTTATATATTTGACTACTATATCCTATAGTTGTGGTATAGTTTTTTGATGCAGATATGGATAATTTTGGCTTTATTCAATTTTGACATGCTGGAGATTTGGCTCCTTGGTACCCCTGTATGATCTTCTTGAGGAGTTTCTCTTAGATATCCAGCTATTTATTTTGTAACCATCTGATGCTCCCCATTTGGCATGAGTTTATGGGCTCTTTGGTGTTTTTGCATGATCTTCTCGAGGAGATAATTTTGTTATCAAGCTCTTTATTTTGCAACTAGCTGGCTTTGTATCTAGACATGTCCTATGGGACCTCTTTGTATACTTTCAATTGTATGGGCTGGGTGGGTTTTCTGGATATGTAACAGATTGTAAGGGTAGTTTTACTTTTTTATTCAAGGCTATAACCAGAGGTTTTCTTGCAGGTTCTTTATTGCTGGTATGTCATTTGAACCCGTTGTAAAAATTATGAAATATAATAATAAAGTTTAGTGGCTTTCCCACTTTTATTGAAAATAAAATAAAAAAATCAAGAGCATTATTATCTAAGCATCTAATCATCCTCATATTATCAACATATCAAAAAATAATACACATCATAAATCAATCATCATCAATAAGCACATCACATGTGGATCTAAGAAATCAGTGCCATATATATATAAATCTAAAAAATGGTCGAAATGTACAAGGGATATCATGTCTGTCAAAATACAAAAAGAGTGATCAAACACAACAGAGACTAGTCTCTCAGGTATGACTATCTCCTGAGGCAGACAGTCTGACAATAGATGTCCCAGCTCGCGAATCTCCACCAAGTGGATCACGTTGGACAGGCCCCGTAACACCTCTGCTCTCTGTCTTCATATGACTACGACCAGATCGACTGGACGCCATTGCAACATAGCTAGGAGCTCTGTGATCTCGAGGGACCACCTCCTCGTATAAATACCAATAATACTCAACCTCCTTGGTATCAAGAGCATTATTATCTAAGCATCTAATCATCCTCATATTATCAACATATCAAAACATAATGCACATCATAAATCAATCATCATCAATAAGCACATCACATGTGGATCTAAGAAATCAGTGCCATATATATATATATATCTAAAAAATGGTCGAAATGTACAAGGGATATCATGTCTGTCAAAATATAACAAAAGTGATCAAACACAACAGAGACAGATCTCTCAGGTATGACTATCTCTTGAGGCAGACAATCTAACAATAGATGTCCCAGCTCTCGGATCTCCACCAAGTGGATTAGGTTAGACAGGCCCCGTAACACCTCTGCTCCTTGTCTTCGTATGACTATGACCAGATCGGCTGGACGCCACTGCAACATAGCTAGTAGTTCTGTGATCTCGAGGGACCACCTCCTCATATAAATACCAATAATACTCAACCTCCTTGGCCGAGTATTGTATCTCTCTTAGTGTGTCCCAAACTGGGGCACTGATAGTGGCTCTCTCTAACCTGTCGACAAGGGCCTTTTTCCTGACACTCTATCTTTGTATCCCGCTCTGTGATAACTTGTGTAATCTATTGTTGTTATGCTAACACCTATGCCTGGAGATGTTGCACTGAGACCTGTAGCGCTCTGAAATGAGAACCTATCGATGGGTGGGCACCCTGATCTGAATGGGTACTTGTGTCATGGTCCCACCCACACCTGTCCTTGTTTGAGGCACCGGTGGAGGTAGAACTGTTGGCATTGGGTTGTTATTGATGTCAATCAGTATGGGATGACTACTGGTAAGAGAGATGTATGTGCAATACTGTCAAGAAGGAGTACAGGTTAAGATATCTTTGATATCACCTTTTGTTGCAAAACACCAGTAAGGTAAGAAAGATAACCCCATACACAAGTTGGTGCCTGACTTGTGTGATGGAATGGTAAGGTGATCGGTACCAGTATAGTGCATCACCGGTAAGAAAAGGATGTCAACTGGTAAGTGATGTGTTGACATGGGGAAGTCAGATCAACCAAGTGAGTGGTTGTCTGCCTGCAAAGGTCATGACTAGTGTACAAAGAAGGATGAGAAAGGTGCTTGGATGTTGTTTGTGATGAAGAGGCAGAATGTTACCTAAATCAGATCAACACTAGAGGAGAAAGAATGAACAGAGCACGGGTATACTGTAAGGTTGCAGGACAACAATACTCCCACCTGATGAAGATGCAATCATCATGAAAAGAAATGACTGATAGTGAATGTGCCCACATCAGATCACATGTTCCTGTTTGAAGATATGTTGCACAAATAGGGAAGTCACATGAGTACATTGCAGGATGTAGAAGACAAGGTATCACTCCACCGGTAAGTGGAACTTATCTCCTATCATGCATTGTGTGAATCATAGTTTTATGAGATAAGGAAGAAGAGGTGTGCATCAATTGCATGAAATCAGGGATATGCACTAAACCGACTAAGAAGGCATGTTGAGATGTCGGTACAGATCAAGAGAGTTTACAAGTATGTAAGTTCACTGGTATTATGAGCAAGGTGCAGATGTAGATGTCCTCCCACTTTGTGGGAATGTGCATGTTTGGGATAGACATGTTTGAAGACCGGTTTAGGTTTTCCACAGACAGTTCAACAAGTGCAAACATGAGATGCTAACTAGTAGAATGTGAGATATCGACAAGGTTAGAAAACAAACAGAGAAGAAGAACCAGTAGAAATGTTTGGTCGATGATCCTATCTAGACTGACATGAAGATTCAAGCTAGTAGATGGTCAACATGGATTCCACATGGAGTCAAGGTGGCGAACCTGCTTTTAGTTGAAGATGGAATGTACACTGACAGGGTAGTTGCAAAGTTGGTCAACATTGATGGAAAATCCCATAATTCATGAGACGTATTGCAATGTCCTTGTAGAGGTTTGTGGCATGAGGTCTGGAGGACAATGATGAGCCAGCTAAGAGTGATTGAGAAGACCGAGGTGGTTGAAGGAAACAACAAGACAAATCTTGGTGGTTGACCAAGAGATCAGTTAATAAGGAAAAAGCAGATCGCCAGAGATAGAAGGCATGATCAAGAAGGCACGATAATGGCAGAGATGTACTGTTGGCTGTTAGGAAGATTAGATCAAGGAAGATTTGACTAGATTTGGTTTGCCTCGAGGATGATGAGAAAACCCTAACCGCCCATGATTTTGAATTGGCTTTTAGTGGGAAAACCTTGCTATAAATATGCATGCCATATACATTGTTAAGTACTGTTGAATAGAAGAATATTGTGCTACGGTGAAGTGTGTTACTTCTGCATGTAAGCGAAAACCAGCCAAGTGCTCAACAAGTATCTCAGAAGAGAGTGAGAGTGAGTGAGAATCAGGTTGAAGTGTTCAATCGATAGCAGAGCAGAACCGAGAGTGACCATACCGACAGAGAAGAAGTGAAGGAGGTTGTAGAGAAGGTAGATAGAGAACCAACAAAGTGTTATACTGGTGAAGAGCAGAGAGTAAAGTGGATATCCAACAAAGAAGAAAAAGAGGAGAGGTTTACCATTAGATTTTACTAGCAGTTAAGCAGTAGAAGAGTGAGTCAGTGTAGCAAAGAAGGTATCTCACCGACAGAGTAAGGTATATGAAATGGTTGCAAGATTCACTTGTAATAGGATAACTACTTTGTAATTGAAGTTGTCATTGTGATCACTAAGTTGTAGCTCAATGAAGGGGTTGGTGCTCCTTAGGTTGGTGCCCAAAACATTGTAACAAAGTTTTCATTGTGAGGCTAGATTAGAGCAGTAGTCTTCAACAACATTGCTCACCGAGGTTTTTCCCATCTTGGGTTTCCCTCATATATATTGGTGTTATGTGATGTCCTTTGTGTGATTGCATTTGTGTTGATCTCTCCACTAACCGGTAAGTCTGCATTGAGTAAGTTCTATTAACTAGTATGCTCACATAAGATAGCTAAAGGGAAAAGTTTGAGAACCACTAATTCACCCCCTCCCCCTCTTAGTGGTGCATTGTGTCTAACAATTGGTATCAGAGCCTAGGTTCCCAGCTAGACGAGCTTTCTCCAGCTTGGGTAGATTATGGATTAAGGACATAATGGTTTGTTTAGTGTCAATCCCTGCTCCAGTGTTTGATGGTTCAAACTATTCTATTTGGAGTTGTAGAATGAAATTCTTCCTATCCTCTCTAGGGTTTGATGTATGGATGTCAGTTATCAATGGCCTCCCTAGGAATGCCAGTCCTCCCACCAGATCTGAAGAAGAAAGAAGTTGCTTGTGCAATGAAGAAGTCATGAAGGCTATATTCAGTCGGCTCACCGGTGATGTCTCCTCACAAGTGGATAAATGTAAATCTGCAAAGAGTCTATGAGATAGACTAAGGAAGCTCTATGGAAATGAACCCTGCACTAATGGATCAGTGTGTGGAAGTGAGAAGAACTATGCAACAGATACATGTGCAGATGATGAAGGCAGATCCACTAGCAGTCGCAACATTCATGAAGAAGGAACCCATCTCCTCATGGCTCAAGAATCTAAATTTGAGGTGCACACATTTGAAAGTGATAAGTCAAATGGATCCCACCGACAAGATGTGTTTGGCAGTGATGATGAGGAAGAAGGAGACAAGACAGATAGATCTATCCATCAAGATCTATTTGATAGTGAAGGAGAAGAAGAAGAAGATGCAGAAGTAGATCTTGAGTGTGAACTGGTAAGTGCTCTAGAAGAGCTTCAAAATGTTAGAAATGATTTTAAAATCTACAAAAGATCAATTCATGAGGACTGCAGTCAGTTAAGAACTTGCCTTGATGTGTCAAACCAAAAGGTTGGCTTATTGACCTCTCAACTAGAAGAGAAGAAAATATTGACTGATGATTTGAAATCAGTCTTGGACTCCAAGGAAAGTGAAAGGGAGAAATTGAGAAATTAATACAAGCTATTCAAGAATGTTTCTATAGTAGAGCAGAACCGACTGAAAAAATGCCTTGAAGAATCTGAGAAATGCATCTCAAAGTTGAAGTCTCAAGTAGAGAACACCAAGGAGTGCCGGTGTGAAGATTTTGCATATAGGCTAGAAGTAAAAAATGAAGAATATCTACAACTGGTTGAAGAAATGGAGATTCTCTGAAATGACCTTGAGAAGTGTCAGGATGAGCTCAAGGTAAGAACCCGGTTTGATGGCAACAGTGATGCCTTGGAAAAAATGTTGAAGAAGTAGAAGCATGCCAAGGACACTGAAGGGTTAGGAAGTGGTGTTGGTGAATGCTCCACCAGTAAGAATGTCCCCCACAATGACATTCAGTTTGTCTCCTCAAAAAGAGAGAACAAGGGACAAACCTTCACAATGAGAAATGCTCCCTGGAAGAAGGTTATGCTCCCTGGAAGAAGGTTGATCTAAACACAACCGGAGAGGACTTGTAGACAAAAAAGAAGACCGGTGTTGAAGAAGAAGGAACAATGTAGATCCCAAAGGTAAAGGGAATATGGGAGAAGATAGCTTCACAGGAAGCAGAAAAATGAGAAGACAACAAAGAGGACCTCCTACTGGCAGAGGACAAGAAAATGCTACCACCCACAGGGTGAAGAAAGTGTGGGAGAAGAAGAGACCAAATGGAAGAGCTCCACATAATCGACAACCAAGGATCCATTCTCAAAGAAGAAGAAATGAAGATGCAAAACTGGTAAGATCTCCCCATGCATGACAAAATAAATTTGTAATTCATATGCCATCCTTTACCGGTTACTACTTTGCATGTAATGCTTATGGCCATAGGGTAGGGGAATGTAGAAAGAGATCTAGAAAGGATAATGGAGGATCTCATAGAAATCATGCATATGAGAAAAATGTATCCAGGAGTAGATACATGCATGTCCTCTCTCAATTATGCAAATGTTGTTTGTCATAATTACAATGTTTTTGGCCATAGAGAGTTTGAGTGTAGGAAGAGGAACCTATAGTCACATGGAGGTCGATATAACAACTATGCTCTGCAGAAAAGTGGTCATAGAGCATTTGGAAGTCAAAGACATGCATGGAACCAAAGGAGAAATGTCCCTGTAGGAGCAAGAGGTCCATGGGTTTTGGTTTCTAGTCACAACAACATGACCAGAAGGAGATGGTCAAACCCATAAGTCAAGAGATTACCCAAACATGAAGTTGGGATGTATGTTGTGTGCTACTATAGCACTACTTCCGGCTGTAATGGAGAATCAGGAAATGGAAAACCCATCAGCAGAAAATGGAAAGACCTGCTCCCAAGCCTGAAAAATGGGAAGAAGGATGAGACCAAGCAGATATGGAGGAAGAAGACCATGGATTGGCACTGTGCACTCACTACACAGGTGATATCTCCTAAGGCCTAAAGGAGATGCAGGATCTTAGGGGGACTAGCACATTGAATTTATCATTCACCCCCTCTGTGAATAAGGCAACATGGAAGAACATATATGATAAGTGTGTGTAGAGGTTTCCTTAACCATGCACCTACAGATCAGTGTTGGATCACACTACTACATGGGTCAATAAGTGGAGGTTAACAATTGGTATCGGATTTTAACCAGTATGTGCAGGATTCTATCGGCATAGATTCCTGCAGGTACTTGGAGGTTATGTAAGACAGTTAAGTTGGAAAATCATTGCATTAGCCCCAGTAGCATGGAATGTGGAGTCAATGTCTTAGGTGGTATTGGAAAAGACTTGAATGACATTTGTTGGCCCAGTGGTTGATCATGTAAGCATGCATATTTTTTGGGCTAACCGGTTTGAATCTTGGCATGATGATAATATTGTATGGCATTTTGTAGATCTAGGATCATGTCATAAGGCTGTGGTGAAATACTGGAGCTGAAAGATCATCAGATGATCACATATTCACAGCTCAACTAGTATATGGAATAAATTGGAGCCTTGGTATTAGGCCCCACTGGAGACAAGGACCTGAGATGTATGACTCAAGGGGAGTTCAAGTGGCTATGATGCAAAGCCGAGATACTTGAACTTGGAAGAGTAAGTGCACTGACTGACCAAAACTGTAGCTGATGAAAAGTTACAGTAGGAATACCCAGAAGAATTTCATGGCAAGGGGTATCTACTTGTCACTTGGCTGGTTGTATTGGTAGTACAATCACATTTGATTCCTAAAGAATTTTGGGATCAATCAAGAGGTGATGCAAGTTGACCGGCAGGTGAGTTGTGTTCACTGGCACATCCCTCTGAAATTGAGTAGTTTAACAAATGATATAACATTTGCATGCTCAATTGGTGTCAGTTGATGGTTGAGTCCTCCATCTCAAGTATTGTGACTTAAGAAAGATGTAACAAAATGTAACAATTGGTATCAGAGGAGGAGAGACATCTGGTAAAGACAAAGGGTGAGAAATAATTTTGTCAGTGCCTGGAAAATACAAAGAGGAATAATACCCTGACAGTGCCCTTTGTGATTGTTGTCAAAGGGGGAGAAGGATTATGTAGTATACTGCATACTACATGTGTTGAGAACCCATAGATCAGTGAAAGAGGGAGAATGATTATGTAGTATGCCGGATACTACATGAGTTGACATCAATGCCAAAGGGGGAGATTGTTGGCATTGGGTTGTCATTGATGTCAACCGGTATGGGATGACTATCGATAAGAGAGATGTATGTGCAACACTATCAAGAAGGAGTATAGGTTGAGATATCTTTGATATCACCTTGTATTGCAGAACAACGATAAGGTAAGAAAGATAACGCCGGTATACAAGTTGGTTCCTGACTTGTGTGGATGGAATGGTAAGGTGATTGGTACTAGTACAGTGCATCACCAGTAAGGAAAGGATGTCAATTAGTAAGTGATGTGTTGACATGGGGAAGTTAGATCAACCAAGTGAGTGGTTGTCTGCCTGCAAAGGTCATGACCAGTGTACAAAGTAGGATGAGCAAGGTGCTTAGATGTTGTTTGTGATGAAGAGGCAAAATGTTACCTAAATCACATCAACACTGGAGGAGAAAGGATGAATAGAGCACATGTATACTGTAAGGTTTCAGAACAACACGACTCCCACCTAATGAAGATGCAGTCATCATCAAAAGAAATGACTGACAGTGAATGTGCCCACACTAGATCACATGTGCATGTTTGAAGATATGCTACACAAACAGGGAAGTCACATGAGTACATTCCAGGATGCAGAAGACAAGGTGTCACTCCACCAGTAAGTGGAACTTATCTCCTATCATGCATTATGTGCATCATAGTTTTGTGAGATAACGAAGAAGAGGTGCGCATCAATTATATGAAATTAGGGATATGCACTGAACCGACTGAGAAGACATGTTGAGATGTTGGTACATATCAAGAGGGTTTACCGATATGTAAGTTCACTGAGAATATGAGCAAGGTGTAGATGCAGATGTCCTCCCACTTTGTGGGAATGTGCATGCTTGGGATAGACATGTTTGAAGAGCGGTTTAGGTGTTCCATTGACAGTTCAACAAGTGCAGACATGAGGTGTTAACTGGTAGAATGTGAGATACTAGCAGGGTTAGAAAACCGGCAAAGAAGAGGAACTAGTAGAAGTGTTTGGTTGGTGATCCTATCTGGACCGACATGAAGAGTCAAGTTGGAAAATGGTCAGCATGGATGCCACATGGAGTCAAGGTGGCGAACCTGCTTTTGGATGAAGATGGAATGTACACTGACAGGGTAGTTGCAGAGTTGGTTGACATTAATGGAAAATCCCACAATTCACGAGATGTATTGCAGTGTCCTTGTAGAGGTTTGCGGCTTGAGGTCTGGAGGACAACTACGAGCTAGCTAAGAGTGATGGAGAAGATCGAGGTGGTTAAAGGAAACAACAAAATAAATCTTGGTGTTTCACTGAGATCAGTTGATAAGGAAAAATCATATCACCAGAGATAGAAGGCGTGATCAAGAAGGCACGATAATGCCATAGGTGTACTGTTGGCTATTAGGAAGATCAGATTGGGGAAGATCTGATTAGATTTGGTTTTCCTCGAGGATGATGAGAAAACCCTAACTGCCCATGATTTTGAATTGGCTTTTGGCGGGAAAACCTGGCTATAAATATGCAGCCCAAAGACATTGTTAAGTGTTGCTGAATAGAAGAATATTGTGCTACTGCAAAGTGTGTTACTTCTACATGTAAGAGAAAATCAGCCAAGTGCTCAATGAGTATCTCAAAAGAGAGTGAGAGTGAGTGAGAATAAGGTTGAATTGTTCAACCGGTAGTAGAGCAGAACTGGTAGTGACCATACCAACAGAGTAGAAGTGAAGGAGGCTGCAGAGAAGGTAGACAGAGAACTGGAAAAGTGTTACACTAGTGAAGAGAAGAGAGTAAGGTGGAGATCTAGCAAAGAAAAAGAATAAGAGAGGTTTACTGATAGTTAATCAGTAGAAGAGAGCAGCAGAAGAGTGAGTCAGTGTAGCAGAGAAGGTATCTCACCGACAAAGTAAGGTATATGAAATGGTTGCAATATTCACTTGTAACATGACAATTACTTTTGTAATTGAAGTTATCATTGTGATCATTGAGTTGTAGCTTGGTGAAGGGGTTGGTGCCCCAAATCAGAGGTTGGTGCTCATTGGGTTGGTGCCCAGAACATTGTAATAGAGTTTTCATCGTGAGGCTAGATTGGAGCAGTAGTCTTGAGCAACATTGCTCACTAAGGTTTTTCCCATCTTGGGTTTTCCTCGTATATATTGGTGTTATGTGATGTCCCTTGTGTGATTGCATTTGTGTTGGTCTCTCCCCTAACCGGTAAGTCTATATTGAGTTAGTTCTATTAACCGACATGCTCACATAGGATAGCTAAAGGGAAAAGTTTCAAAACCACTGATTTACCCCCTCCCCCTCTCAGTGGTGCATTGTGTCCAACAAGAACATCATATCTCCTCCTCTGGGAAGGTCTCCTATCCCCCCATAGTAGCTAGCGCCCCACCTACCCTACCACCCTCGCCAACACCAAGAAAGAGACCTCCTCCTCCACCCCTCTCTCTCTCTCTCTCCACCTCTAGCTCCTCCTCCACCTCTAGCTCCTCTTGCACCTCCTCCACCCCCATCTCTTCCACCTCCACCTCCCTCTCCTACCTCCTCTCCCTCCTCCTCATCTCTTTGTCTGGCTCCTCATCATCATCATCAAAAGCGGGCAGCAACTCTACCAGATTAGATATATGTGCCACTACATGTGCCGCGAAGTAGGTGAACTCCTTTGTCCTCCCAAAATCTACAACCCTGACACCATAATCCCAGACCTGTCTTGCCAGCGAAATGTACTCCTCAATAGTTGCTTCGCTATCTAGGGTAGGTCCCCACTCCAACACATCCTATCATTGACGAGCATATAAACAGTATCCCTACGACGTCCCATGTTGTCTACCATACTGGCGATGAACAGGGTTGTGCAAGAATTGCTCAATAATAAAGGGCATCCACCCAATCAGGTACCTCAACATATATAAATAGGGCATCTCTAGCCCATCCTCTACCCACACCTCACAATCCATATAGGGTCTCCAGATGATCGTATCAATATCATTCAGTGCCCTCCGACAATGCTCTAGTTTGCCCAGCTTACGTTGGACAACTACACCTATATACCCATAAACATAAGCCCGACCAACTGGCCTATCCCTGTCTGCAAGCAGTCTTGATATTGGTACATGCTCCCAAGCCCACACTTGTAACAATGTCACCCCAATTGATAAACTAGTATATCCCAAATATACTACCTAGTGAATCTCTCTGTATAGATGGGCCAACATACAATACCCCCATGCAAACCTGCGTCCCTATGTCACCATATCCTCCAACACCAATCCCCATCCAACGGATAGTCCCTTTGACCTACAGTCGGGACACATGAACCCACCAATGAAACCTACTAATACTGATGGCAGTGAAGCGTAACCTAAATCCAAAAACTCCTGCCATGGGATCTCATAGCCACTAATCTCATCATCCTGAAAGATGCGGTGAAGAGCCTCTATGCCACCCTCCTCAGTCTACTCATAAGGTAACAGAGCCCCAACCACAAGAATCCATAGAATCTGATAATAGTCCTCTGATGTGATTGTCATCTCACCAGTTGCCAAGTAAAAGGTGTTTGTATCACTATGCCACCTCTCGGCCAAAGCTGTCAATAAACCTCGATTAATGATATACCGAGGCATGTCTAATAAAGAGGACAACCCACATCTCTCAATAACATCTCTGTCAGCCTATGATAAACGTGGGATAAGTGTCCATGGCCTTGGAAATCACTCTCAAGATTGGAGCACGCCAAGCTATACCTGCAAATCAACAAGTATCCATCATTAATTCTCAATTCCATCCAATTTATCAGCAAGCAAAACAAATCAACTTGAAACAATGAAGCATATCAAGAGCAAATCAGACTCATATCGAAAATCAACTCATATAAAAAATCATATTCATATCGAAAATCAAAGACCCATATCGAAATCAAAATCAAGATCCATATCGAAAATCAGACTCATATAAAAAATTAGACTCATATCAAAAATCAGAGTCATCGAAAATCAGACTCATCAAAAATCAGACTCATATCAAAAATCAAGACTCATATAAAAAATCAACGACCCATATCAAAAATCAAGGACCCATATCAAAATAAAAAATTCATATCAAAATCAAGGACTCATATCGAAAATAAAGGACCTATATCAAAATCAGACTAAAGGACCCATATCAAAATCAAATCAAGACCCATATCGAAAGAAAAATCAAAACCCATATCGAGATCAAAATCAAGACCCATATCGGAATCAAAATCAGGATCCATATCGAAATCAAGACTCAAACCAACTCAACAACTCATATCTAAAGCAATTCATATCGAAACAAGATCCATATCAAACCCAAACTCAGATCATAATACAATAGCATATTTGAATCAAACATCATCACAAAATAGGACTCACATTAGATCATGAACCATATCAGAGCAATCGATGAACCCATATCAACATCTACACAATATATCTAATCTGTTTGACTCACAATGCATTCTTCACAACACTTTTTTTACCAACTTTGGACCCTACACGCTAAATCAGGGCCCCAAAGCGCTAAGCTGCCACCAATGCGCTAGCCTTTTCCATCAATGCATTGTAAAACACACTCAATGCACTGAACCTATCCTACACTCTAATTGGAACACCATTTGCGCTACCCTATTTACCCAATGTGCTAAGTTATCCTACGCGCTACCTGGCCTACCCATTGTGCTTCTATGTAGACCCTATGCACTAACCTACCCCCCGACCGCGTTACAATATGGCCCTCAGACGCTAAACCTCCTAGGTTTTTGCTACACACTAACACTCTTATCTTATGTGCTAGACAACCTACCCTAAGAGCTAAACCGGTAAAAACTAACCCAAAATTGAAAAATGTGACCAAAATAATTAAAATTAATAAAAAATGAGATGGATTTTGGCCACTAACTGGTGGGCAATAGGCGGCGGGTCTCCAGTGTCGCTTGACGTGCTCAAATCGGTGCAAGGAGTATGAAATCGACATCATTGTCAGAGCTCCAAATGTCGCAATCACAAAGAGACAAGTGTGCAAATGATTTTTCAAAGTCACCTTTTACCTTTTAATAAGGTAAAATAAAAGAGGTTAATAAGTGGGGCAACTCCCACATTTTCATTTTTAAACTTGTCAACATCATTTTTTTGGGAGATGAATCAATAATGTGCATTCAACGCAGTCAATATTATCATATTACAATTAATTCAAAAACGCTCATTAACTTGACAACTTTTCATTAAATCCTTGATTCATCTCTCAAGGGGGCATCATCAATATCATTCATCAAATCTACATCTGGGGCATCATATCGACATTTCGACACACAACATCATATTGATCGAACTTTGGCAGCATATCCGACAAATTTTCTTTGAATCAACATGTGCACACACGTCACTTCAAAGAGGGGCATAAAGTAGACATACAAATCTGACCACTTTCCTAAATAAATATTTAATATTTATTTTAACCCCATTCCTCCTATTAATTAAATTCTACTTAATTAAATTCTTTATTTTAATCTATTTGATTAAATGAATTACTCAATTTATTTAATTAAATTCACCTTAACCTTTTCTAGCCTTTAATTAAATAAATCACTTTATTTAATTAATTCCCCTTTCTCCCTTTTAATCAAATTTACATTTAATTAAATTGATCCTTGCAAATAAATAAATCTAATTTATTTATTAAATCCCCCCACTTGTATTTACGCAACTTGCACCTATTTTAGTTGAAATAAAGTAATTTTATTTTAATTAAAATTCTTTTGCCCACACTTGCATTTTCCTACATCTCCCACTTGCCTTCTAAACCCCTTCTAGATTCTTCTAATCACTTCCAATTTAGCCTAATTCATCTTCTAATTATTGGCACATTCCTTAGCAAAGGGAAGTCACTTCTCAAAGTCTCCAAAGTCTTTGAAATGCATTAAAGGCTTTATGTCTTCAACAAGCTAACCCTCAAAGTCTTCCAAACCATTAAAGGCTCTTACATAACCATTTATGGTTAACTCATCTTCGACCTCTAGTTAGAGACTTTCTCTCTAAATTAACCCTCATCTAACCCAAGGGTCTCATCAAGCATTCATGGCTTTGACCATGGTTATCCTATTAATCCTTGCACAAGAGTTTACCCCTTGGGTAAAAGATTTATCCATTGGATAACCCTAACTAACCTTAACCCTTACCTCCTAGGGTAACCTTCATGTCTTCTCAGGCATTTAATGCTTCTTACATATCCTCTCAAGCAACCTCTTGTTGACAATTGTCACCATTTCATTGGTGAGAATTGTAAACATGGATTGATTGATTTTCAATACTAGCCCTTGTTAAGATTATTCAATCTTAACCATCCATTGCCCTATTTTACCTATAAATAGATCTCTCATTCCTCATTTTCATATCATCAATCTTTCATGCATCTACATTATAGTCTAATTCACTAAACATTTTAGCCTCTCTTTGTTAGAACATCATCATAGCATTTGATATTAAGATATTTATGTTAGGATGGTATATCATGCTAGGATAATTCGTTAATCTTGTATCATATCATCATCTTCATACTAGCTTAATCATCATAGTTTTAAACATTATATATATCTTAGAATGCATTCATGCATATAAATCAAACATCACTCATTCTTGGAGTTGTCATTCCTAAGTCCCTTGCTCGATCATCTGAGAGCAAAATATTGGCTTTAGGGATCTCGTGAGATAGAGAACATTGGGACACCCCTTGAGAAGTTGAACTAATTGGATTAGTTCATATACTTGCACCAAGAGTCTCATTGGCGTGTGGGTCTTTTGGATTTGAGTTTTTCATTTTCGTCACCGAATTTTCCTGCATACAATTATATATTTCTTCTCTGAGATGTTGCATATGTGTTGATCTTGTAAGCTACCTAATGAGGATTTAGTTTGGTAGGCCTTATTGTTGGTCACCATTATTGCATCAGTATGATTGTTGTAGTGAGAAAAGGGTTATTTGGAGTATCTGATATAGTTGATCATTTGAATCTTAGTAGTAGACTATGGTACATATGATAAGCTCTATTCATTTTTAGAGGAGTTTTGGTAATGGTGTTGTTCATGATGCCATATATTACTCGGTATCACTTTTAGTGGGAACTTTATGCACTTACATAATGTGTTCTATATTATTTGTTTCAAGATTTTGGTTCTAAGCTATTGTGGTTGTAGTGTATTGTGAGCCATGGTCAATATTTAATTAGAAGAGGATGATCTTTTTCAATGGGTGTTGGTGTCATGTGGAATTCTTGGATCTTGCATTTAGATTTCAGTGAGACTTTGACATCGTTGGTTCTATTGAAAAAGGATGTGCATTTTTATCTTCTTGGTTCAGATATTGTGGTTTGAATCTTCTTTTTGGGAGCTCTTGGTTGAGTTCTTTGACCATGTTGTGGCCATGGAGGATCCCCAATTAGGAGATGGTTGTCAAGATTCCTAGAGAGCTTGGCTACATAGTTCAATGTGAGCTTTGGTAGTGATGTTGATTCATAATTTGATGATGGATGATTACCTTCATGTGATTTGGAGATGGTGACATCTTGGTGCCATGGAGGACCCTTAAGTCTTTGGGGAGGTGTTGCTAGTTCTCTTTGGTTTTGAATATTAATCATTTGCTTGGAGCTTCATAATTTTGCAAGGTTTCTTTTGAAGTTAGCATGGATTGATTGGTAGATGCTCATGGAGACTAGAGTAACTTGGGTGTGGCTATGAGATCTCATATAATTTTTTGGGATCATGTGTTGATATGGTCACTCTTTAATGAGGATTTTAATAGAAATATCAAGGAACCTACACCTACTTATGGATATGAATCCATTATGGACCTTAAGAGAAGATTGTCATTTATTGTAAGCTTTTATTATTTGGTGTTGTGAGCACATGACGATTTTGTTTCCCTCTCTTGGTCTACTTAGTAGGTGAATGATCTGAGAGGTATTGCTCTCCTAGTTATCAGATGCATTCTTTATATTGTATCATATTTTTTCTTGAATATAGAAGTTTTGGGGACTCGTTGAGAAAAAGATGCATGGTTTTATGTATTTCTCATTGTTCTACTTGTTGTTAGTCTTAAGCTATGGATATAGTTTTGAGGAATTATTTGGAGAGGTGCATGAAATGGTTTTGTAGCTTTGGGCATATTCCCTTTGTTGTGCGAATCAATGATTTGTTTGATTTTCCTTTGGTATGAGAGGTTTACATCTATTTCTACCTTGTTTCATTTGATTGAATGTTAGATGTTGATATCCTTTCAGTTTGGGAATGGTGAAGGAGATCTTATATTACACAACTCGGTACATGTTAGTGTGGAACAAGGATATGGTTTGATTTGGAGGTTCTCTCTTTGATCTTCTTCTTCTTCTTCGATGTTTGTATCCACATGGTTGAGTATGAAGAACTTGAGAGAGCTATGGAGACTAATGGTGAGAGAGGCATTATAGCATTTTTTGGTTGTAGGGTTTGTAGATTAGTGCATATTTCCTTGACACTGTGTAATAGAGGAGTAAGCCATAACCTCTATGTGAAGTTATATAGATAAACTTGATATGCTTTAATCTTTTTTAGATTTAACATTTCTTATGCAGTGGGAGTTTCTGAATACATCTTTGATTATCTTTTGTGATATCTTTATTTTTTTATTACTAATAGATGGTGAGTTTACATGTTTCATTGGATTTGGATCTACGAGTTATGCAGTTGTGTGGGTTGATCATCTATCCAATTGTAGTGGGATGAATTGGGTGTGGGCTATCTTTATC